>NW_022196906.1:87949044-87979766 GCF_008632895.1 Mastomys coucha | reverse complement strand
AGAGGAGGTGGAACTGCCCCTGCAGCAAGGGATAAGAAACTGTGCCAAGACCTCCCCGTTTCCTAGAGAATTCCAAAGATGGAGGAGAGGCAGGTTCTAGTATTGGACGGCCACTGTGGCCAAGCAGTGCTGAGTTGGAAGGTGGTGGTTGTACTCTGTGAGGGCATCAACATTTCTGGAAATTTCTACAGAAACAAGTTAAAGTATCTGGCCTTTCTCCGAAAGCAGATGAATAACAACCACTTCGGAGCCCCCAGCTGCATTTTTTTATTTTTTATTTTTGGCGCTCTGTGCGAGAGGCATGCTGCCCTACAAGACCAAGAGAGGCCAGGCTGCCCTGGAACGCCTCAAGGTGTTGGATGGGATCCCTCCATCCTATGACAAGAAGCGGATGGTGGTTCCCGCTTCCCTCAAGGTTGCTCTGCTGAAGCCTACCAGAAAGTTTGCTTACCTGGGGCTTCTGGCTCCTGAGGTCGGGTGGAAGTACCAGGCAGTGACATCCACTCTAGTGGAGAAAGGGAAGGAAAAGGCCAAGATCCACTCTCAGAAGAAGAATCAGCTCTCGAGGCTATGAAAACAGGCAGAAAAGAATGTGGAGAAAAAAAAATCTGCAAGTTCACCGAGGTCCTCAAGACTAATGGACTCCTGGTGTGAATCCAATAAAGACTGTTTGTGTCTCATGCCTGCCTGGCCTGCCCTTCCTCTACTGCTGACCAGGGAAGTGGGAGCCAAAGGATCCTTAGGCACTGCTCCTGTGAGTAGAGGGTACATTTAGACAGCTGAGAGCTCACCACCTGCTAGAGTTTTATTAAAGTGAAAACCATGGAATGACTTGAGTTTCAGTGTTGAAAATGGGTAGCAGGGCTGCCCCTCCCACCTGACCCAATATCATATTCTGCAGCTATGAACACGAGGCTTCACACCTGGGCTGGGTTTTAGAAGTGCACACTGAACCAAAGTACAAGCACTGCCTTTGCTCCTTCCCAACTGACCACAAGGAGACATTTTTCTGGAGGGTTCTATGTGCTAATAAATTATTTGACTTAAGAAAAAAAGGGGAAGAAGAAGAGGAAGAGGAGGAAGAGGGGGAAGAGGAGGAGGAGGAGGAGGAGGAGGAGGAGGAGGAGGAGGAGGAAGAGGAAGAGGAGGAGGCGGCTCCTAGTTGTTGTTGTTGCAGTTTGTCAAGTGTTCCTGAGCAAAGAGAAGTTGGAGATACCTTGACAACAAAGATTGGACCTCGGAGGTACCTGACACCCCTAATCAGCAGGAAGTAGCTTAGAAAGACTTATGTTCCCTGTCCCCTCTCACCTTCTTTCTTTCCTACCTAGTGTTGGAGGGTTGGAAGGGATTAGGGTGAGATAAGGGTGGAGAACTGAAATAGATATGAGAACCAAGTAAAACAGACCAGAAATCATGCCAGCATGGTGCTTTCCAAATAAATGCTGTTATTTCCAAAGCTAAACACTCTGCTTTTGAACTTGGAGGAGCATCCTACGGTGGGAAAACACGGACTCATAAAGTTAGGCACCTCTAGATGGAAACCAGTTTTGTCCTTGAGACCTGTGTGACCTTGGGCAAGGTGACCAACTTTGTTGTCTCCACAGTTCTCATTTGTAATTGCTTCTTCCTTGAGGAGAACTTTCACTGAATGATAGACCACCTTTAATTCAGTGTCTAATTCCTGACAGCCTGCTATCAACATGAGCTTCCTTTACTTATGGTTGTTCATTGGTAAAAGCTAAACTATCAAAATTTTCTTAAATCTTTAGCCACTAGAAACTCTTAATTAGTTGTTCTATAAACATATATTTACACACATACGTACTCACACATATGCCTATCATTCTTTCTCTGTCTCTTGCTCTTTGATTATTATTCTGGATCTTTTCTTTCTTTTCTTTTTCCTTCTTTTTTTCCTCTTTCTCTTTCTCTTTCTTCATTTTTCTTCAGTACATATTCTCATTTTCTGATGGTAGAAGATTCTTTGGTTCAGTTTCTGCAGGAGTCCATGAACCTGCCATTTTTCCAGAAAGCCTTTGACACTACAAACTAAGATTTGAGTAGTGGGTATGATCAGGTGTTATAATAGTAATAATAGTTATTAACATTGGTTTTTCTTTACAGCAACTTCAGCTTCATAACAAAAATCAAACAGACATTTCAGAGATAACCTAAAGATTTTTGCCTATCCTGTTATATTTTTATTAGATATTTTCTTTATTTACATTTCAAATGATGTCTCCTTTCCAAGTTTCCTTCCAAGTTTCCCTCTGGAAAAAAAAAACCTGTTCCTTCCCCCCTCCCCTTGCTCACCAACCTATCCTCTCCTGCTTCCTGGCTCTTGCATTTCCCTACACTGGGGCATAGAACCTTCACAGGGTCAAGGGCCTCTTCTCCCATTGATGACTGCCTAGGCCATCCTCTGCCACATATGCAGCTGGAGCCATGAGTCCCACCATATGTACTCTTTGGTTGGTGGTTTAGTCCCTGGGAGCTCTGAGGGTACTAGTTAGTTCATATTGTTGTTCGTCCTAAGGGGCTGCAAACCCTTCAGCTCCTTGGGTCCTTTCTCTAGCTCCTTCATTGGGGACCCTGGGCTCAGTCCAATGGATGGTTGGGAGCCTCTACTTCTGTATTAGTCAGGCACTGTCAGAGCCTCTCAGGAGACAGCTATATCAGGTTCCTGTCAGCCAGTACTTGCTGGCATACAAAAGAGTTTCTGGGTTTGGTGATTGAATATGGGAAGGATCCCAGGTGGAGCAGTCTCTGGATTGTCCTTCCTTCAGTCTCTGTTCCATAGTTTGTCTCTGCGACTCCTTCCATGGCTATCGGGTTCCCCCTTTTAAGACACTTTTAAGACACTTTGGTCTTCTTTATTCTTGAGTTTCTTGTGGTTTGTGGATTGTATTTTGGGTATGTCAACCTTCTGGGCTAATATTCACTTATCAGTGAGTGCATACCATGTGTGATACACTGAAACTAATAGAAAAGAAAATGGGAAGAGCCTCAAGCACATGGGCAGAAGGGAAAATTTCCTGAACACAACACCAATAGCTTATGCTCTAAGATCAAGAATTGACAAATGGGACCTCATAAAATTACAAAGCTTCTGTAAGGCAAAGGACACTGTCAATAGGACAAAATGGCAACCAACAGATTGGGAAAAGATCTTTACCAATCCTATATCTGATAGAGGGCTAATATCCAAAATATATAAAGAACTCAAGAAGTAAGACTCCACAGAACCAAATAACCCCATTTAAGATGGGGTATAGAGCGAAACAAAGAATTCTCAACTGAGGAAAACTGAGAAGCTGAGAAGCACCTAGAAATGTTCAACATCCTTAGACATCAGGGAAATGCAAATCAAAACAACCCTGAGATTCTACCTCACACCAGTCAGAATGACTAAGATCAAAAACTCAGATGACAGCAGATGCTGGAAAGGTTGTGGAGAAAGAGGAACACTCCTTCATTGCTGGTGGGATTGCAAGCTGGTACAACCACTCTGGAAATCAGTTTGTTGGTTCCTCAGAATATTGGACATAGTACTACCAGAGGACACAGCTATACCACTCCTGGGCATATACCCAGAAGATGCTCCAACATGCAATAAGGACACATCTCTACTATGTTCATAGCAGCCTTATTTATAATAGCCGTAAACTGGAAACAACTCAAGTGTCCCTCATCAGAGGAATGAATACAGAAAATGTGGTACATTTAGACAATGGAGTACTACTCAGCTATTAAAAACAATGAATTTATGAAATTCTTAGGGAGATGGATGGATCTGGAGAATATCTTCCTGAGTGAAGTAACTCTGTTATATTTTTATGGTATGATTATTAAAATCAATGAACCAGCAGACACACTTTAAACTAAATTCTTTACTTTATTCTGATTTATTTAGGATTCCATCCAGGATAGCACATTGCATTCAATCATATCTTCTTAGGTTTTATTGTTTGGCTGTGACAATTTTTTTATTCTTTATAATTTTTGATTAATGCAATGTTTTTGAAAAATACTAGTTAGACATTTCCAGGGTGCACCTCCCTTGGGACTTCTCTGCTCTATATTCCTGGTTGAACTGCAGGTATGGATTTTGGAGACTATCCAGAGGAGAGGTACCATTCCTGTCATACTGTATTGGGGCCTACGCTGCCAACATGATTTATGACTGCTCACATTGACCTTGATATCTGACTAAGGTAGTGTCTGTCTGCTTTCTCTGCTAGAAAGTTATATTCTTTTCTCTCTTTACATGGAATACATTTTAAAAAGAATTCGGTATGCACAGTCCACAGTTGTCTTTGAGAATATTTTCAAGTGTTAATTGCAAAATCTTTCATAGGGACTTTAAATAAGTTTTTGGTATGATTTTTCTATGGTAGAAACCAACTATCCATTTATAATGTTTAACTTTTTTGTATTTAAAACTGTTCGTTTTAAGAAGACTAGATGCTTCTTAATTTGTAGGTATTTATGATAATTCCTAATAGGCATAGTTGTAATCTAATGTTATTTACTCTTTAGTTATTAAATCTTTGGTAATTTGGAAACCTGGTTCTGTTTCTCCTGCTTGAACATTATTCCCTGAAATAGAAACAGCAACATTAGTTAAAAGTTACGTTTCACTCTTGCTATATCTCCTAATTTCTACACGATGAAACACTGTTAAGTTTTTCGATAGTTGACCAGGAAAAATGGAAGCCTTATCTTGTTTTAAAGAAAAATTGGCCGTTAAACACACGAGACAAACCATCCGTAAGATAAAGAACACATTGGCCATGAGAATTTCTAGTTTATTTCTCACATGGCTGAGCTACACACCCTCACATTACATATGAGAATGCATAGAAGCAGAGAGAAGTTTAAGACTAAATGGGAAACAAAATACTCCCTCCAGTTTTAATCACTAATTACTGGTGTCTCTCCTCTCCTCTCCTCTCCTCTCCTCTCCTCTCCTCTCCTCTCCTCTCCTCTTCTCTCCTCTCCTCTCCTATCTTCCCTTCTTCTTTTCTGTTTTTGGATTCAGAGAGGCCTTTCACGTCTCCTGGATATGATTTAGTTTGGCATATGGGCTTGCCAGGTTTTCACTACCTTCCCTTCGTGAACTGCTTGAAATGACTGGAGAGGTCAGACGTGAAAACAGGTGGTGAAAATATTCAGGGGGCAAAAAGCACGCAGAGGAGTCATCTGCTGTTGCCAGCAGTTCTACTTCGTGACCCGAAGAAGCTGACCCAGCTTTATATTTAGATCCTGCAAGATGGCAGAGCAGAACACGCTGTTCCCAGGCTCGTACCTTTAAGTAACCATTGGATTTTCATCGAAAGGGTTATCCTAGTTTGTTGCAGCACCTGCTCCTTGAACTGAATAAGAAGAGCTCAGAGGCTGGTAAGAAGTACCCACTGAAAGGATATTGCAACCTGGAAAAGAGAATGGCTATTTTCTCTTTTGGAATGAAGATGTGTATGCATTTGACAGTCAGCAACAAGACTTTAATACATTTATTCTAACAAGCATTCTGTGAGAAAAGAGATTCAAAAAGAAATTCAATTTGCATAAGCCAAAAAAAATCCTTGTGTACTTTCAGCCAATACCTGCTTTCTTTGTTTTATATGTCATTATTTGTACAACTTAGGTGTGTGTCTATTTCGAAGGCTGTGTTACATTTCTGAATATTTTCTATGCCCTGTCGTTTGAAGGAAAATGAATGCTCAGACTCTTGCTCTGTCACTTATATTGGTAGAACTTATGTCAAACATAATTAGGCTGCTCTCAAGCCATTCCCAAGGATTCAGAGAAATCATCACATCTTGTACATCAAAGGGAGGGATAGTTGGATGGCTATAAATTAAACGTTCCATCCCAGTTGAAAATAACAGAGTCCCTTACTCCATAGAGTTCAGTCTTTCTCTCCAGGCCTTCAGTATTTTACCTACATAATCTCAGAGGTGTAGAATGTGGACCAGAGCCTCCACTTTGGATTTTAAGTTATTAAGAGCCCAGGGCATTGAGACATCTAAGTCAGTGGATTTATGACAGACTAAATGCTTGGAATCTCTCTCTCTCCTCTCTCTCTCTCCCATTCATTTCTTCTTTTGTTTTCTTTCCTTCCTCCCTCCTTTTCTTCCTTCCTTCCTCTTGCTTCTTTCCTTTTTTTCTCTTTGTTCCTTCCTTCTTTTCTCCCTCCCCTTCCTTCTTTTTTCCCTTCCTCCCTTCCTTCTTTCCTTCCTCCTCTCCCTCTCTCCCTCCCTTCATTCTTTTCTCCCTCCCTCCCTTTTTTCCATCCTTCCTTTAATTGAAAATAGATTATTCTTTTCATACATCCTGACTACAGTTTTCCCTCCCTCCATCCCTCCCAGCTCCCCTCCACTGCTCCTCTCCCCAATATTTCAATCCAGAATTTATTTGAACAGAACCTCAGATTAAGATTCTGAACACTGATTTTTGATTGATACATATAGTGTCTCACCCTGTAGCTCAGACTTACCTGGAACTTACTATGCACCTGAGGTTGACCTGAAACTCATAGCACTCTTCCTGCCTCAGCCTCTCCAGTGCTGAGATTTCATCACCAGGACATTATCTCTGAGAAATATTAGAATAATAAAAGCATTGATGTCCCAAAGACTCACTTGACTCCTTCCTTGACTTTTCCCCCAAATGCTCTGGACACTCCTCCATAAAGAGAAAATGAAGAATCTGTCAAGCAAATCCAAGTTGATTAACCCAGTAGTTAGGGAAATGGTGAGAATCAGAAGTATCTCCAAAGGGGACGTGCCTCAGTAGTGCCTTTGAAGGGGAATTGTCTCAGGGTAGATAGATATGGGGCTCAGTGAGTAGTTTTATTTTGAATGTTTAAATCTAGAAATGGTCTGGGACTGTCAAGAGATTAAGATCCAGATGCTTACCAGGCTGTAGTGGGGCACCCCTTTAATCCCAGCATTTGGTAGAGAGATGGATCTCTAATTTCGAGGCCAGTCTGATCTATAGCATAAGTCCCAGGCCTACAAAGAGAAACCCTGTCTCAAAAAACAAAAGCAAATAAATTAAAAACAAAAAAGACCCAGATGCATTGGGCAGTAGTTATAGCACTGAGATATTCTCTATTTCATCCACAAAAAGGGAAATGTGAAGGTCTTCAGACAGAGGTTATGTTCAATCCTACACACAAACTGCCAGCATACCCTGCTGGATTCACTTATGCTGCCCACGGTGCTATCACCATCTTCTCCCTCACCGGATATCTTAGTGACCTCCTCATTGTTTGGGTGGCTGTTTCTCTTATTATTATTTTTCTTCCTGATCCTCTGTCCTCTGCCTTCATGGTACTGAAAGTGCATGCACGCACCACCAAAGTTAACTTTTTTTTTTCACTTTCCGAAATTCAAGCATACTCTACCGAATTATAAGCTGATTGTCTTTCACTTACTTAAATCTTTGAAAAGGTTCAGAGCTGCCTGCTGAATAAATGACATCTATTACCTTTTAGCCTAAACTCATTTTAGCTTGGAGGTTTATCTTGTCAAACAGCTACAACTAAACACTGGATGGAGCAGTGCCTTTCTCACACAGAGAGGGAAAGAGAGGCATTCCCTTTTGGCTAGTGATCTGTCCCAGCAGTCAGCAGAGGGCAACTAGCCTATATACCCACCTCATGTTTGGTTTCTACTTGGAACAGAGAACAGTGAGGTTGGTCAGCTACCCTACTACTTCACTTCATTCACATGGACAAATGGAGCATATTGAATCAGAAGCATGGAAAGATGTTCTTACATAGGGCGATAGCTAATGAGGCCTCTGCCTATCAAAAAGACAGCATTTGACCACCGAGCCTCATTTCTCTATGTTAGAGAAGCACTGTCTATAAACTTTAAGCCTGAGATTGCCTTTCCCAGTGGTATGCTTGATGACCCTTAACCTTCTTACACTGATGTAGAAAGCCAAGATATCATACTGGTCCTTTACATCAACTCCACGTGTTCTCTTCCTGAATCTAGTAATGTGTTCTGACTATAAGAGTCTATTTCTGTCCCTGCCTGACAACCTAGGACTACCGTCTGGTAGATTTCATCTCCCAGTCTTGGAATGATTGTCTCCTTGTAATTGAAAGGTTGTTACTCCAAAGATAATTTCATCAGAACGAACCACTATTGAATCCAAATTGTTGACTTTGGCTCATATTGAATCTGCGATACGATTCTACTGTCTTCATACCATTAAACATCACTTGAAATTGTTCTGCTCACTTACTCATTCACTTTTTATATTGTGTCCTTTCTACAGAATTCAAGCAGGGACCTCAGTTTTCTTGCATCCTCAGTTGCCTAGATCATCACTTCAAAAGAGTAAACATTCACAAGCATGGTTTCACTCAGGTTATAGATGATTAAGAACCATTCCCACTTATTGCAGGAACAAGTGTAGGTTAGATATAGGTTGATCTCCCCTCAACCTTGTTGCAACATTTCTACATCTAGATATCCAATACCTTTGCTTACATATGTGAAAAACATACAGAAGAGTATCTGTGCACAAAGGAGTTAGCATAGCAATCCCAAGGATGCTGTTACGGGCTTAATTAGCCAACTGGTTGTTGGCTTTTGGGTATTATTTGGAACTTAGCTGATAAACTGCTCCTTGAATTGATAGAAAATGTCATAAGTGATAAGGTTGTCCTGCCACTTGGAAACTGAGCTTTCTCCAATGGGAATTTTTATGGTTGCAGTATGGTGGGACCTAGGTTGACTTCTGAGTAGTGAGTCTTTACTACATTTACTTGGGCAGAAATTGGAGGAAAGAATAACCTCTGTATGTCTTCAGGCAGGAGATAGAGGACGCCCATGCATGGGTCTCTCCCCTTGCTGATTCTGTCATGTCTTCTTTTGCTATACTAAACCTTAAATAGTAGAACAATTATTTTCTGAGCTTCTTCATCCTTCTAAAGAATCAAAAGGTATGAGGACAATTTGGGGCCTTTTAAACATTCATTACAATTATTTTCCCAGGAAAATATTAAATCATTTAAAATATCCATGTAAAAATGACTAGTGTGTACTGTAGAATTTTCCTGTATGGGGCCATCCTATACTAGATATGAACATACTGACCAAAATTTTTGTCAAAAACTGATTAGACTTAACATGTTTCCTGCAGTTTGGTTATTACTATTTGAGCACATAGGCAACATAGATGCTGTAAGTACAACATGGCCAGAAACATATCTGAAAATCTGTCAGGAGTAGATCTTTCTGAGAAGAGGAACTTGACAGCAGAACGAAAGGAAATGGCTTTTGTTAACTGTCCTGTGCTAATATGTTGCTCACTAGCCACACATGGCTAATTAAATTAAATTAACTCCCAACTACACAGAATAAAAAAATCCAGTCTTCTGAAATAAATAGCCACATTTCAAGGTTTACAAGCCAATACTGGATAACAGAAACACAGAGTATTGCTCTTACTCCTGCTTCTTTCCCTTGTCTCTTCCCCCTTGCTCCCCTTTTCTTCCTATTCTCTTCCCCCCTCTCTCCACATGGTCATGGCCATCCCCTACTTCTCTACGCTCTCCTTCTCTCTGCCTTTCTCTGCCTCTACTACTCTCTTAGCTCCCCTCCCATGCCCTAAGTAAACTCTATTCTATACTAAAAAAAAAAAAAAAGAAAGAAAGAAAGAAAGAAATACAGAGTGTTTCTACTACACAGAATGCTGTTTGTGTAACACTGATCTGCATCCTTCTACTATGTGATCTCATGTAACTGACTTTATGGTGGGAGTTCATAGCTGGTTAAGGCAGTTTCAACTCTTAGCACATCTTGATAAAGCCAGTCTTTGCTTAGCAATGGAAGCCAATTCCAGATTCTAGAAATGCTTGCTGTTCACCAAGGAGCATGCCAAGGGTCAGGGTGGGCTCTTTGGTCTGTCTTTCCTTCTCTGGCTCCAGTAACTTATGCCCAGGGCATTCAGCCAGGTCTAGCTTACTAGTGTGCAGAGTGAAGTGGATTTCCACGTTGCTCCTCCTTATACCATCCCTTAGGGAAGAGATCTCTATAATAGTAAGTACTCTTAGTATTTTCACTTCAGTAATTATTAAGTGCTTACTGAATACTAAATGGGATTTAGCACTTAGGTCTTCATAGTCTTGCATGAGAACTTGGCAAAGCAAACAGATTGTGTTGATATAATAATACTAAATGGTGCCAATCTAAAAATTTGTTCATGATGCAGCTGGATGTGGAGAAACAACTTGGCCTAGTGGTAAATGACATGGTCAGTGAAGGCCAGAGTCCCCAATTGTGGGTCCAGAGGCAGGTACTAAGTGACAAGAAAGGTAGACAAGGGTGCAATGGTGGGCACTGGTGGTGAAGCTGAGGAGGTGGAATTGTAAGGGATCACATTAAAGGCCAGTGCCAGTGTGCATCTGGAAGCTGATGAGGCTCCTACTGACGAATATGTTCTCTGGTGTTTCTCTCATCCTAGTCTCCTGTTTCTGACTTTGTCACTTGAGCTTGTAAACATCATCTCTCACATTAACTACTCTAAGCCCATCTACTGCCCAGAGAGTGTGTAAGATGATAATGGAAGGTCACTGCCACCTTCCTTCTCATCAAAGTCACTGGTTACTATTGCACAAGGAGTCACTATAGAGGTGAGAGTGAACCCAGACTACAGAGAACCTGAGAGTGAGGTAATGAGGAAGGAAAAATTCACCTTGACGGACCTTCTAGATTGTTTAGCACACAGTAGGATAGTCATTAGAGCTCATCACAGATTCAAGGGTAGATTTTTTCTAAAATAGGATCCTACAATTAATATATAACACAATGCTATGACCTTACCTCTCACAAAACTGCTTGTCAAATGTTCTTAGAATAGCTTTAAAATAGCAGCATAATGTAGGAAGCACAGAGAGGTGGAGAAAGTAGACTATTGACAAACTCATTAGAGCTCTTGGATGTAATCATGCTTGAAGCTTCCCATTGCTGTAGCTGGGCTTGGAGTTGAGTGAATTGAGTTCTCTATTTTGCTCGAGTCAGAGTGAGTTAGGTTTCTGCAATCTGCACATTGTGAGTTCTACAATTCTCTTTCTTAAGGCTAACTAAAGCCATTTCTGTTTTCATTGAACACATATACAACTTCCCTCTCCAACAGAAGATGCACATACACTATTATTGTGGGAGAAGGCAAAAAGATCCAGTAGAGAGAAAGGCAGACATGACAAGTGGTACCTGAAGAAATATGGCTCTTGAGAGGAAGCAAGCTGATGGACCTAATAGCTCAGTGCTATGACTGTCATACATATCTTCTATAACATGGCAAAATGAAAATTTAAAGCTATGCAGAAAAATGGGAGAGTCCTAGGGAGCAATCACATATGTGAGTGTAAAATCCACTGTTATCATTTTGCCACATCCTACTTTGGCTTTATCACACATTTTGTATACCCATCCTATGTCCTTCCAGTGGTTAGCTTATGTTTTATAATATGTTTCAAAATAAGTGGCAGCTGTAAGTCTATTTTACTCATATATATGAGTAAAGCACGTGTATTATTGACTTGCTATCTGAATTGAGATTCAGTTGAGACAAGTCTTGCCCAAGATGGTCATAAGTTTGCCATCCTACTGCCTCAGCCTACTGAGTACTAGGATACTGGTGTGTACCATCACATATTGCTTTCAAATTTATTTTCCATCAGAAGGGCCTAGTGTGTTGAGAGTTCTGTCTGTAACAGCTCTACTCGTCTAATGAAATGTCTTTCTTACCTATATTTTAAACCTCAAGCAACTAACACTTTATACTGTTATTGTAATTTTAAATGTCTTCAATAATTCTTTCATATTATAAAGCATGACTGTTAGAACAAAATCGGAAAAATACAAACGGAGCTTATGCAATTTGCCTTTTTGATGAGTTAACTTGTAGAGAAGTTGGCAATTGCCATTTAGAAGGTATGAAGTTTGACATGTCTACATACAGATGGCTACAATAGTCTTAAAAATCTGCTGTGTTCCAGGTATCTCTTGTAAAGATACATGGTCAAAAGCATCGCAGAAGTCACTATGACTTAGTATCAGCTAAGCTTTCCCTGGTCAAATGTTGGTCTGGAAGGCATTATGAATCTAGGCTCATTAAGAGCTTTGGCTGCTTTTATTGATAGTTTTATAGAAGTCTTGTAATTTTTATCTATTTATCTCCGTATGTTTACTTATGTGTTTACTCTTTTATATTTGTGTGTATGTTTTGTGTGTGTGTATATATTTGTGTGTGTATGGGTATGTATTTGTGTGTGTATGCTTTTGTGTGCATGTGTGTGTATGTATATATGTGTGTGTGTATGTATGTATGTGTGTGTGTGAGTGTGTGCACATATGCACATGGAAGGACAGGGATCAACCTTGGGTATTGTCTTCAAATACCATTCACCTTATTCTTTGAGACATGATTTCTCACTGGCCTGGAACTCACTACGTAGGCTAGATTGACTGGGCAGCAAGTTTCATGGAGTAGGGTTCAAGGGGATACTGATGGGAAAGAGAGGGAGAGACAGGGATTACATTGAGGCAACAACTCGATTTATTTTTAGGTTGAAATAATTAAGGCTTATGCCTCATCTAGTGATGAGCTCCCAGGCCACAAGGAACACAGCAATGATTGGGCAGCTCCTTCTGACATTTCAGTGTCCTGGTCTGGAAAGGATAGACATCAGCTGAGCTATACAATCAGTGACCACAAATACTTACCTGGTTTTATTCACAGAGATATCTTGACATTTCTGGAGGATGAGAAACAAGACATACTTGGCCACAGTGGTGGGCACCTGCGTGTATCTCTCAGATCTTTATTCTCAGTATAAATGGTGTGAGACATTCCATCAGGGTTTTTTTTCATACTTCCCTTCTTTTCTGCCCCTTCCTTTCTTTTTATTAGTGTTTTTGTTTGTTTGTTTGAGGGGAAGTGTCGTATAATCTATACTTGAAACTCTTGAAACTCACTCCATGTGCAGCTCAGGCTGGCCTTAAACTCTTCATCCTCCTCTCTCAATCTCCTAAGTATGTGATTACAGGCATGAGCTATCATGTAGGGTCCTACCTATTAGTTCTCTATAGCAGTCTTCTCTGCATTTTCAATAGAAATCCTTATTACTGTGTTGCCATATGACAAAATGTCATAATGCTGCCTTTGTTGCTTAGGGTCCTGACATTGCAGTAATAGCATGTCTCATGCTGTCTGCTCAGACCCAGGGTGTTTTTCTTGTTTTTTGTTTCTGAGACCCAACCTATCACTACTTCACTTTGACACCCCTTTCTCCTTCCAGGACACTCTTGTCCAGAGAGGAACCGGGAGCAATCACCTTCTGAGTCCATTAATCTGAACCTCCGTAAAGGAGTTTATAGAGTTCTGACTTTCTGGCTGCTTTTATTAGAGCATGTCTAGCCGGGCAGTGGTGGGGCAGGCCTTTAATCCCAATACTCAGGAGGCAGAGGCAGGTGGATTTTTATGAGTTTAAACCCAGCCTGGTCTACACAGAATTCCAGGACAACCAGGGCTACACAGAGAAGCCCTGTCTCAAAAAAACAAAACAAAACAAAACAAGACAAGACAAAGCAAAACAAACTAAACCTCTTTAAAAAGGGCTAGAGAGATGGCGCAATGGTGAAGATCTTTCAAAGAACCCAGGTTCAATTCTCAACACCCACATGCATCTCACAACTTCCTGTAACTCCAGTTTCAGGGGATCTTAAATCCTCACACAGACATACACACATGCAAAACACAAATGCACATAAAAAATAAAATGGAAAAAAACCTCGTCTGGTTTCTCCGTCCTAGGGAAAGGCATAAGGACACAAGTGTCAGCTGAGCCCACATGTGGCCTCTGTGGTGAGAATGGTACCAGCATTGGTGCTCATCAGGGACATAGGCCACCCATGCCATTTGGCTCCCATAGGTCACTGTCTGTTGTATGTGTGCATGTATGTACAGCTGTATCATCTTAGACTATCCCTTTATTGACAAGACAATTATAACAGCATTTATTGTTGCCGTCTCATTAATTTCTTTCCTTCCCTCCTTCCTTCCTTCTTTCCTTTCTCCCTCCCTCTCTCCCTCCCTTCCGCCCTCTCTCCTTCCCTACCTCCCTCTCTCCCTCCCTTCCTCCCTCTCTCCCTCCCTACTTCCCTCCCTCCCTCCCTTCCTTTCTTCCTTTCTTCCTTCCTCCCTCTGTCCCTCCCTCCCTCCATCTGTCCCTCCCTCCCTCCTTTCCTTCCTTCCTTCCTTCCTTCCTTCCTTCCTTCCTTCCTTCCTTCCTTCCTTATTTGCTTGTTTAGTAGCACTGAGACTGGAAACATGGATTTTTAACTTGCAGTTTGGTTACTTGTTTGCCAAGCCTGTACGGCAGGCGAGTTATTGCAAGTTTTCTCCCTATAGAGTCTTTTGTTAATGGGTTCTAGATAAACCACAGCTTTAGACCATTGTGTACATATATTTCATTGCAGGCCCAGTGTTCAAGATTGAAAAGGTGAAGGGTATCTCTTTAAATGTTTTCCACACTAGCCTGTGGGAATCTTTCTTACAACACAATAGCCTTTCATATTTCCCCTCATTCTTTTTGAATAACCACAAGTGAGTTTTTAAACTCTCAGAGCGACACACCCCTGCCCTTCCATTCTTTGCTCTTTCCTGAAGTCAGTTACATTGCCAGTACATACAAGAAGGGAGCCATAGGAAGGAGTCCAGGGAGAGCCTGCTGAGGGGGATCTCTGCAAGGATTCTCCCCAACTAAAGCCTTCACATAGATTTGGAGCATGGACAGGGTACAATGGTGACAGCGGTGTGCCTGCTGCTTTCCAAATGTTGAATTCTGTGTCGAGAATGATAATTACTGACTCTGAAGAAGAAAAACCATCAACCCTGCCCTGATTACTAATTAATCAGGGACGAACAGCTTTTCAGCCAGTGAGGCTGCTTCAGCAATGCAAGCCATGCTTCAGAGCTCACGGAACTCTGGATGCACTCTGCAGCCTGCTTAAAATCTCCGTGTTAGTTTCCTTTGGTGGCTTGTTTCGTTTTTCGTCATTTGTTCTGTTTTCAGAGAAGTGGCATTTAGTGACTAGAGTCTGTCTTTTGGAAGGCCCAGAGGAGAAACCCTGGGGCAAGGCACTGAATATTCCTCCCGTATAGACATTTCCTCCTCCACACTGACAAGTCAGATTTGTCCTAATGGACACATCATTGCATGTAAATCAGCTGGGTTATATCTGTGGCTAATACCTGTTCACTAGCAAAACAATTAGAAAACAGAAAATAAATAAAAAAATTAATCATAATGTTACTTTCATAATCTGTTTCTTTTACATGTATGTTATTTGACTGATGTATTAAATCATGGAGTAGCATCTTTTTGAACACTTGAAATTTTATAATTCTTTTTGGCATTGAGTTTGTTTTGACATACAGCTTGTTATGGGGAGTGGAGGAAGCCTTGAGGGAACTGTGTGTTGTTTGACATGGTGACCTCAAGGCTTTAAGACCCATGGAAATGCTAAAGCCTTCTCTTTAGGATGAAGTTTGGAAAGATGACAAAGCCTTCCATTGGTTTGAGTACGAATGTTGCTAGTATGTGCCGACATTACAAACATAGCCTCCTGCTCCTGTATGAGTGCAGCCTATGGTTCTGCACCTACACGGACCTCCTTCCGAGTCTACCTGATTTCCCCTTGCGCGCGTGCTGTACATAAGGAAAGCCCAAGGCTCTATCATTTCTTGCTGCAGTAGTTGGTGTTGCTTCTTCAGAGAGAGCACATCCTATTGGATCCCAGCTTTTCCGTATGTACGTCTGCTTCTTTTTTTATTCCTCGGCTGCCTCAATCAGCTTTCAAGGATCAAGCTGAACAAGTTGCAGCATCCCTGGGTCATCCTTAATTGAACACAGACACAGAAATGTATTTATCTGGACCCTCTAAGTGATCATTTAGCTCAATTCTCCTTCATTCTTGCATCACAGTAAGGACAGTTCTGCTTCAAGGTTTTTGATATATTGATACACTGATGTTCAGAAAGCTTCACTTACTTATTGGTATGAATGCAGTAGTACATAAAGGACACCTTTCTCCAGCCCTCTACATTCCCGAATAGTCACCTTTTAAACATTTCATCATTGGGTAAACATGGATCTTATTTTCTCAACTTGAATTTCTTTCCTTTCAAGTTAGAGTGAGTGCTTACAAAGAGCTCTTATGGATTAAAATATATGCCAATTACAACTATCAAGATGGCTTAGCTTGTAAGAGTACTGGCCTACAAGCCTGGTAAAGAGAATTCAATTCTCTGGACAGACACAGTGGAAGGAGAGAATCAACTTCAAGGGTCCACCAGGACAAGTACAGAACCCTTTAAATAAATTTAAATGAATAAGCAAATGTAATTATAAACCTGCAAATTTCTCTTCATTCAGGCTGTTTCATTAATTGGCAAAGGATTCTTTATTAGTTGTTGTCTTAGACCACAAAATAATTTTCTTTCTTTTCTTTTCTTTTCTTTTCTTTTCTTTTCTTCTTTTCTTTTTTTTTTTTTTTTTTTTTTTTTTTTTTTTTTTTTTTTTTTTTTTTTTTTTTAGTTTGTTACTCATACAAGAAGAGCTTTGGTCCATTTTGTTTTATTTTGAATGAAAATTGACTTTCAGTTATGATAGTTCAATACATAATCCAGAAAAAAGACCTTAATTTTTCTTAGACTAAGTTGCTTTATCTGATCCTTGTCTTAGAGTGTATGTTGGGAGAGGAGAAAGGATGACTGGAAGGGAAGCTGCAGAGCCTGGAAGTGTCTGCAATAGCTCTTCCAGTTCTCCAGAGACGGATTCAGCCACTCTCCACATTTACACTAATAACCGCTGTTTTGTCTCGTATACATTAGGGGCAAGTGTTACTGATTTTATTTACTTACAAGGCTACAAAATTCAGGATTATTTTTCTTTCAATAAAGAAACTTCCACACTCTCCCAGAGCCTCAGACCTTTTTATCTTCTGTTCAGTGGCGATGGACCATTCCACTTAGAAAATGCCAATAGCTATAATGAGTGAGGCCTGCCCCTTCTACCGAATGGCTGCTGTTGACTGATCTTGCAGGCAGAGAAGGGCAACACACTTAGATATGCCAAAGGATACTTCCTGATTCTGAGCCTCTGTTAAGTTTTTATCATCAAGTAGATACACACGGTCTGTGAAATGTAAGGTAATGTAGTGTGATGATATTCTTAATGCGAGGGGCAGTGTAGTTTACATCTGGAACAGTGTCTGATGTCTGCTTGGTAGATGATACACTCTGTGAGCACATGCTTCCCAGGGCGAGTTAGAGCCAGTCCTTTGGATTACTCTTTGTATTACTAGAGTTGTGCATTCTGTGGATGAGACTATTGATTTTCAGTAGAGTGTCATGGGGACTTCTCTCAACCTTCATAACACCGGGTGTTGCTTCCAGCTATTGATACAGTGTGGAGGAGTATCTTGAGCTTGTGTGTGTGTGTGTGTGTGTGTGTGTGTATGTGTGTTACTTTAGTCAAGTATTTATTGATGCTGAGTTCTATAAATTGGCATTTTCTCCAGAAAACATTTGTGAGAAGTCCTGGCCTCAGTCTATGCTTACTAGGCTTCTTGGTTCTTGATTTGTTTAGTTTTGAGCAATCCATCCTATGTCTGATTTTCCCCAGGCAAGGTTCCTCTGGAAGCTTGAATGAGAGCTCATTTTCCAACTGTAGGAGAATGTGAGCTTCTCCTTGAGAAGGTGATCCCTAATGCCAAGTGCTAGATTCCTGCCCTCCCCTGCTCCAGCCTTCCCAGTGAACTTCCATTACTGACAAAATCCAGATGTTTTCACATCTGGGAGAGGTGTAGGATGTGTGCAAGACTCTCTCTCCCTAAACACTTTTCCGTAGCAACAATAACAGTAGTGACAAATACTTAAGAGTGCTTGTATTTGCCAGATTCTTAAGTACTTAAACTACATCTCAGAGCACTGGGCTGGAGGTGACATTAGGATTCTTTTTTTTCCAGTTTACAGGTGAAGAATCCCAACTCCAGAGATATTCCATACCTTTCTCGAGGTCACAGATGAAAAGGAGTGATTCAAAAGCAGGCAATTTGGTTTTATAACCTGAGAGGCTGACTACTACTGACAACAAGGAGCCATAGTGGTCCACAGCAACAGAGCACTGTGGATCTCTGATTGGGTAAAGTGGTAGAGACATGATTGGCTATTTCCTTTGATAGCATGTAGGAATTAATAAAGAACAGTTTCATATTCTAAACTACTTTGTCCATTGTCTGAAGGCTTGCCAGCCTCTACTTCTTATTCACCACCTAATTAGGGATCAAGGGAGACAAACAGAGCTCTAAATGTTAGTCTTTACAAAAATTAAACCACATCACATAAACTGATGGTTCAGTGGGTGGATCTGGAGTGACACAACCTCACTGGATCAAAGTTTAGTTTTTAGTCTTTGTCACACTGTGGATGGGGCTCAGGAGAGAAACAGAATCTATTATAGATGAATTAAGAAAACAATGTTTTTTTCATGAATGCAGAATAAATATTCCCAAGGCTAGAACTGATTTTTTTCTGTGCAGAGAAGGTTTTCCATATTTAGTTTTGTCACCATGCATATGAAAAAATGAAGGATGTATATTTTCTTATCAAGTTCCAAAAGCCAATGTGAAGTATGATTCAACTAAAAGTACCTGAGTGTTTTTGCTTTATACAATCAGTATAATCCATGCCTTTTGAATTCAAGATTACTAAATTGCATACTTTTTGTTAAAATTACCATTTGAGGACAAGTCCCTTCAGTCCCTTACAATTTATTCTGTTAGTTAATGGCAATTCTTGTTTCTATATCTGGGATGTAGTGCCATGTGGAACAAGTGTTTCATTTAAGAATTGTATGTATTTGCCCTTGACAATGACTCTCTTGACTGTCTAATACGAAGATGGCCCAGGCTTTAAGGAGACAACATGATTTAGACTTCCCCAAAGCTGCCTTGTGAGAGTGAAGGTGTGGGCAGCTTCTCAGTTTGAGAAACAATGCTAAATGTCCTTCTTAAGAGCCACTTGGACTTCTTAGGAAGTTTTGGGACTTAGAAAGTTCTGCTGTTAAAGGTTTGTTAGATTACAGCATAGGGAGTTATATAGTTAAATACATTGTATCATATACTTCCTACAAGTTTTTATCTTCTTGGGGTAGAATGATCCAAACTTTAAGCATTTAAAGACTAACTCATATGACTGCTTGTGTTGTTATTTATTTAATACTTTAGTTTATATTAATTAACTTTACTGGGATATATCTGCCTAAGAAGGAAAATTTAGCAGAATATCTGAGACTTTAAGAATAAAACCTTTGCCAGTGGTCACAGCTTTCATCACAGAAGGACCATAGACAGTTGTGAAAACCTTCCACAGGTAGCAGTGCTTAAGTCTCTGAGATTGCAGACTCCATCATCTGGCATCTATCCCTTCCCCCCTAAGGATTATGAACTGAGTCATGAAAGCTTCTCATAGGTAGCACTTGTCCTAGAGATAACATTTTCCCTTCCCATGTGACTCCAGTCCTCACAACATGAAGATTATTCAGAGAGTTATGTATGTCTTTAAAATACTTCTAAGGATCTGCAGTGAGAACTTGTTAATCCTTTGAGGGGTTTGTTCCTATGATCAACAACTCCATATTTCTACAACTGAGCTAGGACCACTTCTGATATTATTCATATGTCAGTATGGAGTGGCCCAAAGAGTGAACTTCAAGTATCACTCAGTTGATCAAAAACCTGAAAATTAGAATAACAGCCAACAATGATGCAAAAACACATTCAGTAAAGGTGGATAGGTATCTATACCAAAATACACTACCAGGGACCTAATGTCAAATGCTTGTATTCTATCACAAAAACCCATAAACATGAAAACTCAAGACATTGTCTTCTCTAGTAATTGGTACTACCAAAATAAAATTCCCGAGAAAAGCAACTAAGATAATACATAATATAATGACATCAAAATAGCAATTACAAATATGTTCAAAGTACACAAAGTGTATATGAATAATGTTGCAATAAAGACCAAAAAACCACAAATAACACTTGAATGTACTAACAGAACATCTCCAGATATGAAAATAAAATTGAATAAAAAATATAATCTCAGGAGAAAAACAAAATCATACTAAAACTTGAAATGAAAACTTCAGTAAGTCAAATGAAAACCTCAACAGAAACTCTCATCAGTAGATGGATTAAGTGGGAGAGAGGCTATCAGAGCTTGAAGAAAATGTACAGGAAGTGGAAAAGAAGTAAAAATCTGTAAAAAAATCCCATGAGAGGAACATGCTGGAAGTCTGGAACACTATAAGAATAACAAACATAAAAATAGTAAGTGTAGAAGGAGAAGAAATACAGATCAAAGGCACAGAAAACATTTTCAACAATCGTGGAAGAAATTTTTCCTAATCTAAGAAAAAGAAGCCTTATATGTACAAGAGGCAAACAGAACACCAAATATGATCAGAATAAATAATGCACATCATATAATAATCAAAACACTAAATGTACAGAACAAATAAAGGATATTGAAAACAGAAGTGAGAAAGGTCAAATTTTATTTAAAGGCATGCCTATCAGAATAACAATTGATTCTTCCCCAATGGATCCAGAAGAGATTAGATCAATGTATTATAGTTTCTGAAAGATTACATTTGCCAGCTCAGATAACTATGTCCAGAAACAGTCATAACTGAAGGAGATTGATAATAAATTTTATTTCTACAATAAAGACATGTTAAAGGAATTATGATGTAGCCTTATATAGGATACTGAATAGAATACTACGAAATGATGAAAAGGATAAACATATACAACAGTGACAACAAAAAAATAACAAGTATAGAGATCAGTGATTAAGCAAGGGAGGAATAAGAAAATAAAATAATAAATAAAATGGTAGGATACAATACTTATCATTCAATAATAACTTTGTCAATGTTCCAAATGACTCAGTCCAAAAACATAAGCTACAAAACTCGATTAAAAAAATAAAATTCATCATTTTGCTGCCTTTAAGAAACACATCTAACCACCAATGATAGACACTACTTTAGACTGAAAGGATGAACAAAAGTGTTTTCAAGTAAATTGAACCAGGAAACTAGTAGAAGTTGATATTCTTACAAAGTAGACTTCAAACCATATGTAATCAGAAGAGATGAAGTTTCCTTCATTCTGATCAAGGAAACACTCTATTCAGAGGACAATCCAATCATAAACATAAATGCACCAAACTTGGATGGACCCAGCAAATGCTCCAAGACATAAAGCCACAGACAAGTTGACCTGAATACTTAACTTTCAACAATGGACAGATGGTCCAGACAAAAAATGAGGAGAAATAAAAGAACTAAAAGACACCACACATCAAGTGGGTATAACTGATATCTATAGAACATTCTATCCAAAGTCTGTGAGTACACTCTTCTCAGTAGTCCATAGACCCTTCACTTAAATAGACCTCATACTGGATCACAGCACTTCTCTCAATAAATACAGGAGAACTGTAATAGCTCTTTGTGTCTTACCTGACCACAATAGAATAAATCTGGATATCAACAGAAACCACAGACGATATACACAGTCATAAACTGTGAACAGCAGACTGTTGAGAGATGAACACGTCATTGAAGAAACACAAGCAAACCAAAAGGGGGAGAAAGGAAATAAAAGATTTAGAATTGGATGAAAATGAAAAGACAACTTATCAAAGTTGATGGTATAAACATAAGAGGAAAGTTTATAACTCGAAGTGCCTACTTAAAAAAATTCAGAGAGGCCCAAATAAACAATTTAGTGATGTGTCTTAACAGCCTTGGGAATACAAGAATAAACAATGTTCAAAATTAATAGAGCAGAAATTAATAAAGTGGAAATGAAAAGGAAAATATAACCAATCAAACCAATGAATTGAAGTTTTAGGTTGACAAGGCTGACAAGGTAGCCAAGTTAGCAAAACAGAGCAAAACTAATCCAAATTAACAAAATTAGAGAAGAATCAAAAGATACTACAACAGACACCTATGTAATGTAAGCAATTACAAGGACTTATGTGACAAACCTTCATTTTATCAAATTGGAAAACCTAAAATAAATTGATAAAATTCTTAATGCATATGATACGCCAAAGTTGAAATAAGAAAAGGTGAAACTAATAATCATCAGCAAAAGACAAACAAACAAAGCAAAACAAAAAACAATAAAAAGTGTCCTGACTGAAAAATCATGAGATCAGTTGGATTTACTACAGAAATTTTCTAGATTATTAAAGATAAAGTAACACTTATGCTTATCAAGCAATTTTATAAAACACAAGAGGAATATAAGTTTCAAATTCTCTTTATGAAGCCAGCATTATACTGACACACAAACCTTGTAAAGATACAACAAATAAAAAAATTGTAGACCAAGTACTCAGATGAACATACATTTAAGATATTCTCAATAAAATAGTTGCAGACAAAATTAAGAACATATCAAAATGATTGCCTACCATGATCAAGTCCCCTCTATCCTGAAGATGCAGGGATGGTTTAACACATATAAATCAATAGATGTAATCCACTATATAGATAGACTCAAGGAAAGAAACTACATGATCATCTTACTAGATGCAAAAAGGGCCTTTGATAAAATTAAATATTCTTTTGTGATAAAAGTCCTGGGAAGACTAGATATACAGAGAACATATTTCAGCACAATAAAGGCAATATATAAAGAGTTGATAGACAACATCATGCTAAGTGGCAAAAACCTTGGATCATTTACTTTATGGTCAGGAAAAAGACAAGAATGTTATGTTTTCTGTGGTAGTTTGAATGAGAATTGCCCCCCATAGGTTTATATACTTGAATACTTGGTCTTCAATTAGTAGAACTGCTTTAGATTAGGAGGTATGGTCGAGTTGGAGAAGGTGTGTCAATTGGGTGCTAACTTTGAGATTTCAAACCTCCAAGCCATTCATAATCAGATCTCTCTCTCTCTCTCTCTCTCTCTCTCTCTCTCTCTCTCTCTCTCTCTCTCTCTGCCTCTTCTTCTGGTTATGTCTCAAGATGTAAATTCTCAACAGCACCATGTCTATATTCTTGGTACTATGTTCCCAGCTGTGGTGGCCATGGGACTCTAATCCTCTGAAACTGAAACCCCTAAATAAATTTTTTGTTTTATAACTGGCCTTGGTCATAGTGTTTTATCAGAGCAACAAAAAATAACTAAGACAATCTCTAGTCCTGTTAAATACAGTACTTGAAGTATTATCTAGAGCAATAAGACAAAACAAGTAGATATAAAGGGTTCATGCAATTTATCCTATAATGGGAGCAGTGGTTCTCCCAACAAAAAAGCCTAGTATCAGGTAAAAGTTGCCACTTTTTGAGTTCTTGATCACTGAGGTTTCATATACCTCAAAAACATTATAGGCTATTGCTATGGTCTTGGACACTCTCTAGAACTTGATGGCAAGGGTGACAAGAATCTATTGCTGCAGGCACCACCACCTACTTGAGTCATAAGATTGAGAAATCAAGCTGATATTGACCCAGAAGTTTCATGGCTAACTTTCATAGTACTGTAAGATTTTGTGCATACTACCTGGAAAGAAAAGTAGCCAACAGTCTTACCTGTCACCTCTGTGAACTATAATAACAACTTGCTTAGCAAGATATACCCACTTGTGCCATAGTGGCACAAATGCTATGGAAATAGCAAACTCCTTTCTGATTGGATTTAATGACTACTCCACAAGACAAAACTCACTAGTTTACTAGTACTAGTACTGCTTACTGGACCAAGAACCCCCATGGCAGGCTACATTTTAGACTCTAAAGAGGAATCTACTACTATTATTCTAGTAAATTAATATGCACTAAGTCCCCAGGTACTTATCTTTATACCCATAGATTAGTGCATCACTCACCCCTCATCTTAGAAGCTTCTTTTTGCAATATATGACAATGGTTATAATTAATCAACTAGTCAACGTGTATAGAATAAGAGTCTGTGGAATGCTCATTCCCAAATGGGGCATCTATATCATACTCCTTTCTCACAAAGCTCAAAGATGATTGTAGAAGATGGAATGGAAGGAGCAGAAGAGCCAAATGTAGTGGATGACTGCTTCTAGTCATCATTTATGGGCAGGGAATGCCTGCTGCTCATATGATCTCACAGAAGTTCTGACTGCACAGAAGTTCAAGACCTGCACAAGATCAGACCTGCCAAAATCCCAGTGTGGATGGAAGACCATAAATTGTCATCTTTAGCTGAGGAGCTATTGGCAATTCATGTCTGTGGGGGATGGGGAGAGTCAGTTTCTTGAATGATGTTGCTGTCCCTGAGAGGCTATGCATGTTCCAGTAGATGGCCCTACACCCATGTGTGTACTGACAGCATTAACTGGACTCAGTGGATTGAAAAAAGAAACAGATGAAGTTGGGAAGGAAAAGAGGTGGAGGGGCTAGGAGAGGAGTTGTAGGGGAAGGAACAAGGGTGGGTTTGATCAAAACATATTATATTAATGTTCAATTAAAATAGATTTTTTTTTTACAATGTGTACAAATCGCCCACACAATTACATAAACAAGGCAAAGCAGTAAGTAGGTTTAATAAGTGGCTGCTGCTTATCGCTCTAGATTTGTAGGCTGGCCTCTTGTTTATATAATCAACAACTGTCTAAAAGGTGTTAAAGGCCTAACTGGCAAATCTCTTAAACATTCTCCTTGATGTAAACAGCTTCCCAGAGGACCAATGAGAAAGCCACAGTGTAACTCAGTGTTCATGTGCTACAGAATCCAATTCCCTACTTCAAACCACTTCAATGATGTGTTTTGATGGAGATGAGGTGCCAAGCAACAGAGAATACACATGCTTCCTTCACATCACAGCCAGATTGCTTCACCCAGCCAGGGGACTAGACCACAGCTGTAATTACCTTTTTGGTCAAAGGCTTTGGAATAAGCTAGGACCCTGAGCATCCACTGGAACAAAGCCATGTGGTAATGTTCCTGCTCCTTTCCAACTAGCACCAGATGGAGTGTACTGCCTCTACCCCATCTGAAATTTATCTTTATTTTGATGAAAGCTTGAAAGGAAGGGGGTAAAGCACAACGCCTATAGTATATCTCTTGAGGCAGAAATCAGAACACAATTTGTCAAATGGAATGCTAATTGGCCTTGAAAGGCAGGCTGTTGATATTTGGTACTGCTATGTCTGGCACTGATGAACTCTGGGAAATTTTAATTTCCTATGGAGTTTGTAACAAATTACAACAAACTCTTTGGTTTAACACAGGGAACACTTACTGTCATAGTTCTCAATCTAAAATAATGTCACTGGGCCAAAATTCTCAGTGTCTTTCCTTGTATATTCCAGTCCCACACTGTCCTTGCTAGTTTTGTGTCAACTGACACAAGCTAGAGTCATCTGAAAGGAGGGAGCCTTAATTGAGAAAATATGTTTATAAAGTCCAAATAGAGGTCATTTCCTTAAGTAGTGATTAATTGGGGAGAGCCAAGCACATTGTAGGTGATGCTATTCCTAGGCTGGTGGTCTTGGGTTCTATAAGAAAGCAGGCTGAGCAAGCCATGATGAGTCCACCAGTAAGGAGCATTCCCCCATGGCTTCTGCATCAGCTCCTGTCTCCAAGTTCCTGCCCTGTCTGAGATTCTGTTCATATTTTCCTCAGTGGTGGACTACAATGTGAAAGTGTAAGCAAAATAAATCTTTTCCTTCCCAACATACTTTCAGTCATATGAGAGAGGTCCCTGCAGGTATCATACAGGGAGTCAAACCCCAAGAAGAGATAAGAATAAAAACCCAGTGCAGTTTGACTTCATCAACTTTGATCAGACTTCGGGGAGTCCAATGCCAGATAGTTCATTGTCAGCAGATTTAAAACACAGTACAGCTTGAGAAGCAGTTTTTAGGCAACAATCAGTCTCATTCCAGGTACTCAATAAAACTTGAGATGTGACTACATAGAACTCCCCCTCACTGTACATGCAACCATGAAGGTGGGTTCCATAATTAAGGGGCCTAGAATCTAATGTGGTCTCTGACCAATAACATACTGGTCAGCAGTTCATAAAGTACTTGTGACATCTATCCTAAAGAAGGGTAATTGCTCTAGGGAGGGAATCATCTGGAATGATCACTCTGGGGAATTTGGATGAGGTCTGTCCCTTCAGATAGCAGAAAGGTCACAAGGTTCCTAGCGACCTCCATTCTCAGCTTTCTGGATGGAACACAGGTTTTTGATTTTTATCTGTTCCACCGAGGAGATATCCCTGCTTGGTTAACATTCCTGGTTCTTTTAGTGCTCCTCTGTAAGTTCACGGTCTTCTGTGCCCCTTCCGATCATGGTGTTTCATCACAGCAGGGGTGACCTAACTAAGATGATACCTTGCCTCTTTCAACATTCTTTGGCTGCATGAACTTGTTGTCTGTCTTGGTGATTAATCATTTCTCTTACATGTTTTCTCTTGCCCTCCACCTGTTAGTTGTGGCAGGTTTAATTGTAGGCTTAAAGTACACCCTTCCTCCCATTCTGGAGGTCAGAATGTTGAACTACTAGTAAGTTCAATGTCTGGTAAGAGCTTCCTGGTGCACAAGAAGTTGTCTTTTCGGTGTGCCAACCTTTGACACATAGAAAGGACATCTTTGCTTGTCTTGCTAAGGTTGCTATGGTTGGTCATTCTAATCTCATGGACTCCACCTTCATGACCCAATTCTTCCTGAAGATCAGGTTCATAGGTACCATTCACCTTGGGTTTATGACTTTAGTATATGAATGTGGGTGGTAAACCGTAAGCCACCAGCCGTTAAGTTTATGTCTCATGTAGATGACCTAGAAGATCTTTCCTTAAACGCCAGCTAAAATTGGGACATTGTTCACAAATTTCCAGACCACAGGTACTCAAATGTTGGTATATGATTGAGAGCCCATTCTTTTTCAGCCCAACACGGGGACGGGAACAGAGGAGACCTTGGCAGAAAGGGTTGTCAAGTGCCCTCTATGAGTGTGGCATTATTTGTCATCCATCCAACTCACTCCCGACAACTGTCTTCTGAGGTAATATATCCTTGTCACAAATGAAATGGTGTCAGGAATCTTCAACTTGTGTTCAATGTGGCTTCCTGGACCTGTAAGTATCAGGCCTCTACCAGATCCAACTGCCGGCATTCAAGTCACATAATATTTCCAAACTCCCGGATCACATATTAACAATGAGTGTACTCCCTATTGCTGGGTACATCACAGTTGCATGGTATTTACACCAGCTCCTGCTTTTCGCTCAAGTCCCTTTAAATGTAAGCTTCCTGTGACAGACCAGAGTGAGTGTATCATTCCAGACAGTGGCCTGCCTCTGACTGCATTGAGATCTTGGGTGAGTGAGGAACCTTATAAGGCAAAACAGACGATGGCCTCACACATTAATTATCTTCTTATTTCCCATCCAAGGTGCTGCAGTGTTGATCAAATATTCAGAATTTTTGTTGAACCAATCAACCACATTGATCACTTGTTTATCTTGCCTACAGGAGACAGAATCATCCAAACTGTTCCCCTTCATGCACTCTCTCTGTGCTGCTCTGTAAATTATATTTAGTAGGAACTGTAATTGCTGCTAGGATGGTGCCTCCTAGGGCTCTTAGCCACACCTGTCAACCAACTTTGCTCCAAAGGAAGTTTGTCGAGGGCAATGAAATGTTCTGGCAGGAATAACTGGCCTAGGATGCTTCGCTCAGGTTATATACTTAGGAGAAGAATTAGCAATGAATGACCTTGTGTGTCTTCCTCCAGTCCAGCTGAAACGAAAAAGCAATTGACAATGGAATCTCTCTCCCACCATCAGGTAAAATGAGGTTTTCAGATTGTCCGTACCCTGGGCTGAGCTTGAGAAAGAAGATTGACTGAAAACTAATTCCCCACACACAGTATCTGTGATGTTTAAAATGCCTGTCTGTTCCTTGTTTCTAAATTCTAAATAAGATGCCTCTCTACCTGGGGGTGGGAACTGAGTGGTGAGCTTTCCATGATACAACATGAAGAAACAGACCTTGGGGTGAGGGCATTTAAGGACATTCGTTATTTTGTTTTTAATGTAAAACCTTCCTATGGATATATATATATATGGATATATATATATATATATATATATATATATATATATATATATATATTTGTTTGTTTTTGTAGAATCCATCCCAGTTCACAAGCATAGGCAGAGTTTGGGCACCATTCACACAGAGCAGATCCTTCAACTAGCTTTTCAGAGTGGTTGCTGTGAAAAGCTGTCTTTTCTCTCTGAGGGGCCAAGTGAGGTTATTCTCTTCCCCAGTCTCTTCTCCTCCCGCCTCTCAAGCATCAACTTCAGGCAGTCCCGTGATAGCAGACAGCTGTTCCTTTCCAGTTCCTAATGGCTTATGTCATAACTCGGCATTTATCTTGGGCACTCCATGGGATTGGGCTTATTATCTTATTGCTTTGCCACTGCAGAATTTATTGCATAAAGGGGCCTGCTGCTGGCTGGGAGCTGGGAGCCGCAAGTGCAGAATTTTGGAGTCCTCCTGAATTAGGGCACCAGATGCCTAAGTAAGATAAACCTGCTACTGCCCTAGCCCAAGGGAAGAGACGTCTCCCTCAGAACTCACCTTCTGCAAAGTTAACAATTTAGATTAAATTAGTTGAGAACACAAGAAGGCAATTTTCATTTGTAAAGGGATTAGTTTTTTTTTCCTCCTTTTCTTCTTAGGCTAGAAAAACAATATAAACACAAAGATAAATTGAAATGGGATTTTATTTTTAAATGGCTTTCACTAATACAAGTAATAATATAAAGGGAACGCTGCTTGGGTAATGTTGAATAGTGTCTAACCGTGGCATTTAAATAACTGCAGGTAATACATTTAAGGGTTTAATTTGTTTGGCTAGCATTTATTGGCTTCAGTGAACTGAAAATGCCTGTTAGAAGTCTCTCTCTGGGCATACTCTCCGAGGTGGTGACCCACTAGCACCATCCTAGGGTGGAGAGTGTTCCAGAACCAAGTGGAATTGAGCAGGAAGCAAATGGCCTTTAGCATGGAATAATTTACATTCATAATGCAATGTAATCTAAAAAGCACTCAGCTGAATGTTTTGTACTGGGAAAATTTGAATTCATGCTATAAAATATAATCAAATGCATTTCATGATAATGAACTACTCAGGTTTAATGAATTTTTCCTTAAATGTGGAGTTAATGCCCCTACCTTAGAAATACTTTTGTCCAGTGAGTATTTAAATGAAGGATCACTCCCATATTCAATGGAATATTTCATAGAAACAAGAAAAGCGGGGAGAAAATGTCAGTCCCATTTTCCCATTTGCTTAAAAAGTGTAAGTCTTAAAAATAAGTGCAATGGGAACTTTAGTATGTCCAGACAAGTCGTGCTTTTCTGAAGTTCAGAGATTTCTGGGGGAAATGGTGCAGGCTCTTTGTGCCACCTGCTCCTTTGGTCATAGATTAATAACATCTGACCAAGCATGAATGCATGCTGAGGCCATCTGCTATCTCGAAGTGGGATGTGGTTCAGTTTTTCCAAGCAGGAGTCTGTAAAACTACCCAGCACAGCTCTCAGTCCAGAGTCATCCTGCTTTGATCCATGACCTATTTTGCTAACAGGAATTCAGAGTCCATCTTGGTCAGACCACACGTACTTCATCTGTTTGCCTCTGGTTAGAGCCCTGGCTCCTATGTAAGTAATTTCCTGACAACCAAGGCCGTACTCTCCAATTGTATAATACTGGGATGTCAACTGAGATCTGTACATTTATCTCTGTACTTTGGTACTGTTTACAAAGTTGAGAAACCTTCCAAACCCATCAAATGCTCCTGCTCCTGAATGCCTCCTTTCCCTCAGTCGGTCACCCAAATCATCTGCCTTTACCATCGCAGACATTCACTGTAGCTGTGACCACAGCACTGTCTCCCCCCATCTCTCCATGCTCAGCTCTTCTGTTGCTAAGGAGCTGTTAGGCTCTGAGAGACAAGGAGGATGGGATAGAAGAGGAGAACCACTCCTCAGCCTGTGTCCATTATCTGGCTTCTACAAGTCTCACCCAGCCCTTTCCTGCCTTTGTTCTCCTTTGTAGCCAGATCCTCTGTGGCTCCCATTATTCTACAAGAAAACACTCATTCCCAGAAAGCAGTGTATGCAGTGGAAATGGAATCAGCTCAGCGACTGAGGGACTTAATCTAACTGTAATGCCCTTGCCCACAAAAAAGAAAGCCATTTGAGCTTACAGCGTTGGAAAAACAAACAAACAAACAAACAAACAAACAAACAAACCGAGAGCCTTAAAGTAGAGAGTCTCAAAACTGTTAACGAGATTTCACAGTTGTATCTCTAGCATGAGCAATACTCTCTTTTTTCCACTTGGAATGAGGCTGAGTAGCTGGTCTTGAAGCAGTCATTTTGTGACTCTGGGCCAACCAGCATGAAGATAAAAGCTGGCATAATTCATGTGAAAAATCTAATCTCTGGAGGCATCACCCAGGGGCCACCCTCCATTTTCATCCAACAACTTTTCACACACACACACAGAGAGAGAGAGAGAGAGAGAGAGAGAGAGAGAGAGAGAG
>NW_022196906.1:87929967-87949034 GCF_008632895.1 Mastomys coucha | reverse complement strand
GAGACAGAGAGAGAGAGACAGAGAGAGAGAGACAGAGAGACAGAGACAGAGACAGAGACAGAGAGAAAGAGAGAGAGCAACTTCATTGTAGTAAGCTACTATTAGTGATTTTCTGTTGCAAACATCTGAATGCAGAGCCAATGACTACAGCTTTAGTGTACTTAGTGCTATTCACTGGAGAGAGTTCAGAGGTCGAGAACCATGCTTAACTTTCAGTTAATACTGTCAAACCATTCACAGTATAAACTGTTTCTGTCAGAGATGTGGAGACTTTTATCTGTTCTACTCTGTTGATACAAAGAAAACAAGCTTTGGCTGCCTCAAACTCATGACCTCATCCTACTTCAACCTCCCAAGGCCTAGGATTATTGGAATGCACCATAGTACTCAACTTGTCAGGGGAGCATTCTAGCATTTCCCTAGGCATTGTGTTAGTTTTTATCTCAGGTCTTTCCCAGTTCTTTTTATAAAATACTTTGAAAAACAACAAAGCAATTTAGGGGAGTAATGGATTATTTTAATCTACAGAGTCAGATTATGGTCCATCATTGTGAGGAAGTCAGTGGTAGATATTTGAGAAAGCTGGCCATAATGTATCCACAGTCAAGAATCAGAGATCAATGAATGCATGCATGCTAATGCTTAGTTAACATTCCCTACTCTTCTATATAGTTCTGAATACTGTGCCTAGGGAATGGTGCTACCCATGGTGGGTGGGAATTACATCAATTAATGTAATCAATATAACTCCCCACAAACATTCCCAGAGGTTCATCTCCCAGAAATATCAGCCTGGAACTGTATTTCTAAAGTAAACCCTTTCTCTTTTAAATTGCCTTTCCAGAATTTTTGGTTGAAAGATGTAATGAAAACATGTTACCTAGGTTACATTTTAGTATAAAATTCACAACATACTCTCTTCTTGTGGAAAACAGTTCACACATCAAAATGTCAAGTATTAAACTAGGAATCACTTTATACAGATAACCAGTATAACTAATTGTAATAATTTTCAGATAAAAAAGACTTATATCTGTACTGAAGTAACTCACTTTTTCTTTTGCTAAGTTTGTGATGAACATTCATTTCAATTCGCCTCTATGAAAACAAATATAGCTATTGATTGCTAATGTGTATGGCTGGAAATTTTAACTTTGGAACAAGACTTGGATCTGAATTTAATTTGCCAGTGAAGTTGATTCAATAAGTAAATATTTGACCTTTTAAAAACTTGATTGATTCAAGCAGTCTAGCCTTTTATATATTCATATCTAGATAAATAACAGTGGCTTACTAAGATAAATTGAAATGCAACTTTAGTTTTCAAGTTAGTATCAAAAGCCCTTGCATTAAGATTCCAGCTTGAATTTTGTAAATGTTAAAGACACATTTGGTTGAAGGATGTAATGAAAACATGTTACCTAGGTTACATGAATTTATGATCAAAAATATAAAATGGATCCTTCATAAGCCTGTCTTGTATTATACCTCCCTCAAATTTAGATGTTTGTAAAATCTCTTACTGCTTGATGATTATACTTTGTAATATCACTCATATCTTAAAAAATAGAAAATATCTTTTCTAGAGGACTAATAGTTCAGTTCCATAATGATATAACCGTACAGTCATAACAAGCCATGGTTGTCATAGATTATTAGACAAGGAACTCTGTCTTGTTTTGGAAGAGCTCACAATAGTAACAGAAGTCTTTGTTTGATTTTTAAAATAAATTTATAAAATTATTATGAAATAACACTTCTGTAACAAAAGAGATATTATGCAGTCATGAAAAGAATGTGGCTCTCAAAGTTTCAGTTCTCTGTGACATATGTTGCTTGGGTGATCCAGTATCTCCAGAGTATCTCATTTTCCCCAGGTGAGGTTGGAAGGGTAGATTTGAGCTGCCTCACGATCTTCCACTGAAACAGGTAGCACTGACCCAGTTAGCCTAAGGGATATGCACACAAGAATTCTAGGAAGTCTCTTTCAGAAGAGAGAATGGTATGAAAAGAAACAGTTCTCTTTTTATCACTACCACATCTTCCTGTACTTGGATCAGCAATTAGAGAAAATGGCTTGTAGTTATCTTTTGACTAGAGGTAGAGGTTGAAAGATGCCATTAACCTAGAACCAGTGCCCCTACCTTACAGACTTAGTCATGGGCCTTCCACGGGCCTACAGAAGGTACATTTGTGACTTCTTATCAAAAGCATTCCTTTCTCACTTATGACATTTATTACAATAGGCAAAATTTAACTCCCCTAGATTCCAATATCCTGTTTTATAAAGTGGGATTAGTAGCACCTAGCTCAGCCTGTGGCCATTGTTTTTCTAAGTGTATGTGAAATCTTCAAATTAGAGGACCAAGCAAGGAGTCCTCAGAGGAGGCAGCCCAAAGAAGCAAAATAGTGCCACTTCACACAATAAACATGTCTTGACTTCAGGGATGGGTGGACAGAGGGTAGTGACCGGAAGAAGGAATAGTGAGAAGCAGCTTTGGTTTCATGAGCAAGCAAGGACAATACTTCTGGCTGAACTAACTTATTCTGGGCAGAGGGAGTATTCTATGCAAGTCAGGAGGGATAAGGAAGGGGAAGGAAGTTCTCAACAGAGCTCTGAGTCCACCCCAGTGCAGAGAACTTGAAAACAGACCACTTACTCTGCTCCCTGCTGAAGCATAAACTTGAATGCCAGAGCAAGGTGTGCCCCGAGTCAGACAGCTGATCCTGGAAGCCCGGCTGCTCTATGCATGTCATGGCCTCTATGACTGGCTCTGGCACTATGGCTATGGCACATCATGGGGCAGGTCATTTGGGGGAGGGGCTTTGGCAAACATCGTTATTTGAAAATGTGTCATTTTTGGTACAGTTGGGTTATACACCAGAGGTGACCATCATGTTTCACAGCCATTTGAGTTAAAAACTGGTTAGTGTTTTGAAATGAAATCAAGAGAGAGTTCTGTTGCGCATTGCATTGCTCATTGTCCTTTGTTCCTAATTATTTGAAATTACATTAAATAAATCAACAGCTTATTAAATAAACAAACAAACAAATAAATAACGCCTTAGGGAGAAGACCAGCTAATAAAGAGCTTTTACGACAAATTTAGGGCACTTGTATTTCATCCTGTAGGCATCTGAAGGATTTTTAATTAGCCAAATTCATGGCCAAATTAGCACTTGGAAGGCGAACTCCTGGCTCTGTGTAGAGGAAGACAAAGGAAGAAGCATAGTTCAAGATGGAAACCTTCACAGAGGTTGCTTCCACAGCATGGGCAGCATATGACAAGCTTGGAATGGGAAGAGGGGTAGGAACATGGAAGGAGGGTCAGGGACAGCTGAAGTGGGCTGTGCATACTGTCTGCAGGCAGGCGGGGGAGAGCGGTAACTGCTTGAAGCAGCAGTAGACTCTATTAATTGTGGGCTGGAGATTTATTTCCATGTTGGATAAGGGTTTGTGTGCTTCTGATGCTGTTCGCTTGGGTATTCCACTTTAAGAACGACTGGCCCTGATAACTTGCTGCCTTCTGCCTTTGTTCTATGAGGATTTGAGACTGTCCCAAGAGCCTTAGAAGCTGAGGCAAGCCGTGCGTTGACAATACATCACACTGGCAACTTCTTTATTGTATGACGTGAAGAGGCAGAGACTTTACGCAAAGTCTCAGCTTATTAGTTTACACTCAATACCAATTTTCTTTTTCCACAAATGTCTGTGAAGTTGAGGTTGTAGGAGGCACAGGTATCATGCTAACTTAGATTTACATGACTAGGAACATGGAAAAAACATGATCTGGAGAAATGGACTAGTAAAGTTTCTTTGTAATGTTGCTTGTAGGAGAGCAAACAAAAGAATCTTGTAAGACATTGTAGAAAACTTTTCTTTAAAGGAAATACACATTTCTATTTTCTAAGATGATAATCATATGGGTAAAGTTTCACTGAAAGGTACCACATAAGCCTGTTATTTCTTGAACTCTTTACAGATTTTCTCTGTACTCTGACTCCGTTTGGCTGTGGTTCAGTCCAAGCCAAATTTGTGAGCATACTTGGCTGTTCGGTGGCTCAGCTGTGGCTAAGAAGAGCATACCCTGACAAATGCCATCCTAGGACCCTGACCAAAGATGGACTCTGGTACTCTGTCAGGAGATGCAGCCGTGGTTTCCTGTTGAGATCACACCCTAAATTTGAGAGTCATTAGCATAGACTGTCTGGAAGACCTGTGGCAGAAAGGGAAGGGTGTGTGTGTGTGAGCGGGGGAGGTGTAGGCTAGAAGTCAATTTCACGTGTTCTTCCTTAGAAGAAATCCACCTTATTTGTTTGAGACAGGGTCCCTCAGTAGGACATAGGGCTCACAGATTAGGGGTTGGTTGATCAACACCCTTGCTCCATGATTGTCCTGTTTCTGGAATCCTAGCCTAGTGATTAAATCAAGCTTGTGTAGCAAGCACTTTACTGACAGAGCTACTTCCTCAGCCTTTCCATTGTTTCTTCCTAGTGCATAAAAAAGCAAGAGCCATTGCTTTCTCCCTTCTTTCTCCTCTTTCGTTCCCTTCCTCATGACTCTTTCTTCCTTTCCAGCCGATGAAGTACATTCAGATAAACTCAAAGTTTGTGATGCGGCTCTCATCTCACTGCAAATTGAGATAACGGGGCTGGAGAGATGGCTCAACAGTGAAGGACCTGGGTTTTGTTCCTAGAACTCAACACAACTATATATATTTTCAGTTTCCTGGGATCTAGCCCCCTTTTCTGATCTCTGATGGGGCCAAGCATATAAGTGGCGCATGTGCATGTGGTAGTGTGTGTGTGTGCATGTGTGTGTAGGTAAAACACTTATACACATAAAAAAATCTTAAAAAAAACAAACAGAAAAAAAGAAAAGAAATGAACCTTAGCTTTACTCTACCACAGAAAACTTATCAATCTTAGAAACTCCATGGTCTCTTTCCAGAATAATTTAATGAGAAATACAAAGTACATATAAATACAAAGGAATTTTTAAAAATAAATTTCTATTATTTATTGAATATTAAAAATCTGTTTTTTGATTCTAAGAAATAAACTTGTTTAGGGGAGAGAGAGATACAGAGAGATACAGAGAGAAAGAGATGCACAGACACATGCACAGAAAGAGAGAGAGAGAGAGAGAGAGAGAGAAAGAGAGAGAGAGAGAGAGAGAGAATAAGACATAGCCTACAGGGATATAAAGATACACTCCCATCAATCATGCAACATCTCCTAATCTTTCACTGCCTCCCAAAAGGCCATCAATTTATAAACCCTCAACGGGCTCATGTTGTACTCACTTCCTAAATGTCCAACCTCTGAAAATGCTGTACTGCAGACCTTGAACACATTTTGAAGACTATTTCAGACTCAAGCTACAGTAGCAGCTCCTGGGGAAAAGCTTGCTTAGTACCAAGCAGGCTCCTGGGAACACATGAGTCTGGCTTAGCACTTATATAAAGGAAACCTGAAGCAGCGTAGAAGCCACACTCAGTGAAAGTTAGGTTATATAACGTACATCTCCATGATTTTTAGCCAGGTGCAAAATATTCTCATTTATTGTTTCATAAAAGGACTTCTCAAATTATTCTGATGTTCAGACAAAATGATCTTAAACACTCTAAAAACTCCAGTAGATAATACTTTTGCCTGAAACACACTTTCAGTAAAGTAGTAGGATACAGAACTAACAGATATATTCAGTGCACTTTCAGTGTCAGTAATGGATGTGCTGATAAAGAAGTAGTTGTAGGAGGTTGGCCTGGTGCTGCTTGTATTCAAATGCTAAATTCTGTACACCAAGACTTGGTTGCTAGCATTTGTTGTGTAAATGGTGACCCCAACTTATCCATGATTGGTTAATAAAGATGCCTAGAGCCTGAGTTGGGCAGCAGAGAAAGGGAGAAGCAAAGGTCTCTGGGTTTGAAATCTCAGGCAGAGACTGTAAGGAGAGAGAAGGAGGAAAGAAGGAAGGCACGATGGGGCAGGTGGATCATGAGCACCTGGCCGTGAAAGGTGGCTTTCTGGAGTAGGAGTGGCCCAAGAGAAACACGGAAAATGATACACCGGGAGTTTGGACAGGGAAGGAGACAAAATAGCATAGAAGGTCGCTATCAGTCTAGCTCGAATGCTTTGAGTGTTATTATGCATCTAAAGGTTTTATGTCTTTTATTTGGGAGCTGTGCAGTCTAAGTGGAGTAAAAACTCTCAAAATAATATTTACCACACATTTTGGAGAACCAAAATACGGAGCAAGAGCTTACATATAACCCAAATTGAAATGGCAGATTCCCAGATAAAAGGCACACTGTCCCTCTAAGGTGGAAGCCATGATAGGAGCTAGGAAGACAGGACAAGTGGTTCATTAATAGTGTTGTTTTTTTTTTTTCCACCTGGCCCAGCGCTCTTCCAGAATCCTTTCTGTCTCACTGCCTATTTCCTACTTAAGTTATAGCCCATCAAATTTATTATTGACAGATGTTCCATCCACACAGACACAAGATATTCTATCTATCACCAGGGAGGTGGGGAATCACTTTCACAATAACTTTAAAAACTTGTGGGATAAATCTAACAAAGGACGCAAATAATTTCTCCAGTGAAAATTATAGAATACAGAGGAAAGAAATCAAAGACTCCAGAGGTCTACTGAATTATCAGAATTAATACTGTGAACACGGCCATGTTACCAAAGAACTATGCAAATTTATTATAATCTGTATCAAGATTCTACTGACATAAATAGAAAAACAAAACATTCTAAAATTCATGCAAGCATGAGAAGACCCAGAATAGCCAAAGTTATTCTGAGTAAAACGGGCTATGCTAACCACTACGCTTGATCTCAAGGTAGACTTCCAAGGGCACAGTGACTACAACAGCATAGCACTGGTCAAATACAGATACAGAGAACAGAGAGCAACGGAACAGACCCGAGGACCTGTTAGCCAACAGAGCCTCAGACAGCTGATTCCTTTATTGTTGTTGTTTTTGTTTTTCGAGACAGGGTTTCTCTGTGTAGCCCTGGCTGTCCTAGAACTCACTCTGTAGACCAGGCTGGCCTCGAACTCAGAAATCCACCTGCCTCTGCCTCCCAAGTGCTGGGATTAAAGGCATGTGCCATCACCACCTGGCCAGACAGCTGATTCTTACCAAAAGGACCCAAAACACATGTTGAGGAAAAAGCAGCAGCTTCAACAAATGGTACCAGGGAAAGTGGCCCTTATATGTAAAAGAATGAAACTAGGTCCCTATCATTTACCTTGTACAAAAAAATACCTGAAGCTTTGAAACTGCTGGAGGAACACATAGGTAAAATACTTCAAGATACAGGTACAGCTAGAACTTTCGAAGAACACCCCAACAACGTGAGACCTCTAACTCCAGGCATTGACAAGCGGTATCACATCCAATTTAAAAATCTGCTACAAAGGGTAGAATCAACAGTATGAAGAGGCAGCTGCAGAATGCAAGAAAGCCCTTACCATTTGGCAGCGGATTAACAACCCAAATCTATATAGAACTGAAAAAAGGAATACCAAAGGGACAATTAGTCCAATCAATAAATGGACAAATGAACTTAATAAACCATTCTTAGGAGAAGGAGTATGAATATTCAAACAGAACAGGAATAAATGTTCAATGTCCTTAGCTATCAGGGAATTGCAAATAAAAAAACCACACTGAGCTCTCCTCTAACCCCAGTGAGATAGACTGTTATTGAGACAAAAGAAAACTGATGCTAGGTGGGGTGCAGGAAAGAAGAGGCTTTATCCTCTGTTGGTGGGAATGAGGACTGGTATGGCTACTATGGAAAGCCATAGAGAAAGAAGGTCCTTAAAACTACAAAGAGAACCACCATATGTTCCAGCTGTACCACTCAGCTGTATGCCTCTGGGCAGTCAGCACAGCACAGTGGTACTTGCAAATCCACGTTTATTGTAGACCCATTCATAGCAGCCAAGATGTGAAACCAGCCTAGACGTCTAACGACAAGGAAGATTTGTGTTTATTCAGAAAGAATAATGGAATTTTAACTTTCTGAGGAAGTGGATGAAAACTTAAGACCATCAGGTTAAGCAAAGTAAGCCAGACTGAAAAAAGACAAATATTGCATATTTGTGGATTCAAGATTTTTCTTTTAATAAATGAAGGTAGAAGGGAGATTATTTTGGTAGAGAAAGGGTCCCAGTAGGAGTAGGGTTGAAAACATGAGCAGGCAATGGGGAAGGGGAATGTATATTATCAAAGACCATTATATGCATCATCAATTGCTCTTGTACAATTTGTAGATGTTGGTAAAAACATTTTTTTAAAAAATACTTACTAAACTCTATGCTTCAGATTTATGTAATTAAAATTTGAAATTTAAATTTCACAAGTTAAATCTTACAAATTTATGCAAACCCTCCAAATTTATAGAAAATATTTCCACTGACTAGTTTGTATGAGTATTTTTGAAGTACTCAAGGTAAGACAATGACACAGCCCAAGAGACTATGCACTGACCTACAATTTATAAATAAATTATAGACCTGGGTGAAGATTGTTGAATACCTTCTCATTTTGGATTCTCCTAACATTTTATATTCCTTGTTTTTATTCATTGTATTCAGGCTTTTTATTATGAGCACTACATTTATATGTCATATGTCATTTTCTTCTTGCAAGTACATCCAGGTCCATGTTTACCAGTGGCTATATATGAGTCAGCTGAGATCAGCTATATACTTCTGTGAGAAGAATTTTATATTAGAAATTACAAATAGTCTGTGTGTCATTTTTGAAGCTTCCTAATACATACGTGCACACATACCCACAAGAGAGGAAGAGAAAGAGAATGAAGTTACCATAGAACTAAACAACAATGTCCCTAGTAGACGCTAGAAGCAAACAAATATACTAATGCTAACAATGGTTACTTATTTCTGGCGTTTCTGGAGAATGAGATCCAGTAGACCCCTAGATATTATAGGTTATTGCCATTGTTCTTGCTTACGTATAAGATCCTGTTGGTGAAGATACTGCACATGTGTCAAAGCACACAATGAAATCAAGTTGAAACTAATCTGGAAGCTTTCTCCCTACAGACTAGACTTCATAGTATGGAAGTTAGCATACCCGATAGCAAAGAAGAAAAGTCAACATCAATTAAAGTCAGTTATGAATTCTTCAAGTTACAACAGTCACTGGCTTTGCAAAACATACTCACTGGTGCCGTAGTGGCATGGCAGTAGCCAAGCACTTTCTGATTGGATTTAAGTCTAGCTCCACAAGATGAAACTCATACCTGGCACCATTATTGAGCAAAGTAGCTATGGCTAGACAAGTCATGGGCTCTACAGGATATTATATTACTATTACACTGCTAGATGTCAATATTATTCAACTGACTCCTAATGCTTTACTGATAAAACCATAGAGAAATCTATCTCTCAACCCTCATCTAAGAAGCTTCTGTTTTGGAGATTAACTCAGAGATGCACAACTGGGCACAGTGCAGCAAATAAGAGACTGAAGAATGGTCAATATTTATATATATTTACCACCCCATTACTTGAGACTCAGGATTCAGAGGGCAGTGAGTCATCAGAAAGGCATAAGAGCCAGAAGTGGTGGTGGTGGACAGGTACAAAGAAACGTCTGGACACAGAAAGACAGCTACACATATGAACTCACAGTAACTGCAATACCATGCACAAAATCTGCTTAAGCTCATGTAAGACCAAATCCCCACCATGGAGAAAGGACCTGGGTACCCTGCCTCATCCCTACCTAAGGAGGTATCTGCCATAGCTGCTGGGAAAGGAGCCATTTTATTTACGAGCATAGTTCCTGGTAAGTCCACCATAACCCAGTAGACAACCACGTATCCAAGGATATTTAGCACAGCACAAATTGCTCTTGAGAGGTTTTCTGAAAAACGGGATACAAAGTTGGGTGGTTATCAAAGAGGGTATGGATTTGGAAAGAGCTTGGAGAGCGGAGGTGAATATGATCAAAACACATTTTATGAAACTCTCAAAGATGATTTAAGATGTAAGATAAATAACATTTTAAGAAAGAAATTAAAATAGGACAAAAATCGTGTGAGAAGACATACTTGACTCGAAAAAGCCCATTTTATGTAAGACTATAGGACTTGGCTGCATCTTGTATTGAACAAGCTTAAACAGAAATTGTCTTCAGCAGCCATTTATGTAGTTCTTAGCATGTGCCAGACATTTCTGAAAATGGGTTACAAAATTTAACTCTTTTAGTTTCATGAAAGTTGGTTTAAGCTCATGTTAGACCAAATCCCCACCATGGAGAAAGGACCTGGGTACCCTGCCTCATCCCTACCTAAGGAGCTATTTGCCATAGCTGCTGGGAAAGGAGCCGTTTTCTTTATGAGCATAGTTCCTGGTAAGTCCACCAGTACCCAGTAGACAACCACGTATCCAAGAATATCTGACACAGCATGAATTGCCTATCTCTCAACTTGCAGAGGAGGAAAATCAAGCAATGAGAGGCCTTGACACTTTTTTGTGGGCCACAGTGTGGGTAGTGGGAAAGCTAGGGCAGTTGAAGGGCTGGGACTAGTGAGCTGGCTGGCTGGCTAGTGCTTCTCAAAGGGTGGAGACTAAAGAATTCCACAAGTAAGTCAGCCTGTCTGTGTCTGTGTCTGTGTCTGTGCCTGTGCCTGTGTCTGTGTCTGCCTGTCTGTGCCTGTGTCTGTGTCTGTGCCTGTGCCTGTCTGTGCCTGTGTCTGTGTCTGTCTGTGCCTGTGTCTGTATCTGTGTCTGTGTCTGTGCCTGTGCCTGTGTCTGTGTGTGCCTGTGTCTGTGTCTGTCTGTGACTGTGCCTGTATCTGTGTCCGTGCCTGTGTCTGTGCCTGTGTCTGTGCCTGTGTCTGTGTCTGTTCTGTGTCTGTCTGTGTCTGTGCCTGTGTCTGTGTCTGTGTGTGTCTGTGTCTGTGTCTGTCTGTGACTGTGCCTGTATCTGTGTCCGTGCCTGTGTCTGTGCCTGTGTCTGTGCCTGTGTCTGTGTCTGTGTCTGTGTCTGTGTGTGTCTGTGTCTGTGCCTGTGCCTGTGTCTGTGTCTGTGTCTGTGTCTGTCTGTGTCTGTGTCTGTGCCTGTGTCCATGCCTGTGTCTGTCTGTGACTGTGTCTGTGTCTGTCTGTGTCCGTGCCTGTGCCTGTGTCTGTGTCTGTGTCTGCCTGTCTGTGCCTGTGCCTGTGTCCGTGCCTGTGTCTGTGTGTGTCTGTGTCTGTATCTGTGTCTGTGTCTGTGCCTGTGTCTGTGTCTGTGTCTGTGTCTGTGTCTATGCCTGTGTCTGTGTCTGTGTCTGTGTCTGTGTCTGTGTGTGTGTCTGTCTGTGCCTGTGCCTGTGTCCGTGCCTGTGTCTGTGTCTGTGTCTGTGTCTGTGCCTGTGTCTGTATCTGTGTCTGTGTCTGTGTCTGTGTCTGTGTCTGTGTGTGTCTGTGTCTGTGTCTGTGTCTGTGTCTGTGTCTGTGTGTGTCTGTGCCTGTGCCTGTGCCTGTGTCTGTGTCTGTGTCTGTGTCTGTCTGTGTCTGTGTCTGTGCCTGTGTCCGTGCCTGTGTCTGTCTGTGACTGTGTCTGTGTCTGTCTGTGTCCGTGCCTGTGCCTGTGTCTGTGTCTGTGTCTGTGCCTGTGTCTGTGCCTGTGTCTGTGCCTGTGTCTGTGTCTGTGCCTGTGTCTGTGTCTGTGTGTGTCTGTGTCTGTGTCTGTGTCTGTGCCTGTGTCTGTGTCTGTATCTGTGTCTGTGTCTGTGCCTGTGCCTGTGTCTGTGTCTGTGTCTGTGTGTGTCTGTGTCTGTGTCTGTGTCTGTGTCTGTGCCTGTGTCTGTGCCTGTGTCTGTGCCTGTGTCTGTGCCTGTGTCTGTGTCTGTGTGTGTCTGTGTCTGTGTCTGTGTCTGCATCTCTGTCTCTGTTTCCTGTGTCTGTGTCTCTGCCTGTCTCTGCCTCAGTATACCTGCCTGTCTATCTATCTGTCTGTCTCTCCTTCCTTTTCTCCCTCCAGTTCTCATTTCCCTTCCTATTTCTTCAGTCAGGTCAACAACTGGGCATTGTCAAAGCAACTCCAAGTGAGTGTCACCATACAGCATTCCACAACCCAAAATGACGTACCCAGGGAGGGCCTGCCCTGCAGAGCCCAGAAGCACAATTAGAGATGGAAACTCTTGTGGCTTTGCTAACAGCCTTCTGTAGTCTTTAGAGGCTGCTGTGGTGGCCCGGGTGGCCCAGAAAGAAGTCGAGAGTTCCTCAGGAAGACATCATGGGCTAAAACTTGCTCTTTGTATCTTGCAGAGTTTGTGAATTCCTCCTGGGTAGAGCGGTGAGCACAGAGGATGAGATCTATGTCCTTGAATAACTTCTCTCATTTAAGATTTGAACAAAGTAAAAAAAAGTGTTTAAGTTGCCATTTAGGCTTCCAGAGAACAGAGCAGTGACAAGAACAAGTTGCCATAAAAGGAGAAGTGCTCATTTCCAAACCCATTGCCGAAGTGATTGCTTTACTCAAATTCCAGATTTCCCTCGTAAGATACAATACTAGCCAGAGACTCTTGGTTCAGACTGAGCTTGCTGTATCTTAATGACATGTGGGAATTCAGCAGTAGGAAACTGGGGAGACATTATACCTTGAATCGAGTCCAGAGTTGGCATTTGTGGCTAGTGGAAAATAGACTGAGAATATGTTGCAATGGCATCAAAACATGGTAAGGGGGAAGAATAAAAAAGGGGGGGTCCTTGGAAGTGCTATTTCTTGTAATTGTTATTATATGCTAATGTTTGATATTCTTAGTTTAGCCCCTTTGAATTTTTAAGCTACTGTGATTTGGCCAGTTTAGGAAAAGAGCTATTTATTTATGCACAGTGGCTTCTTAGGCACAGCCTGGTCTCCAGACAGACTGATTATCACCTGCCGACTTGTTTCACTGAAATTCAACAAAGGGGGCATCTCTTCTGTTAGAAGAAGACAATGCCCTCTTAAAAGGCCTGGTAATTGCATTCAGTTTAAGTGGAGCCTGAAATAACATCTGAACTTGATCAGTTTCTGAGGCTAAGATAGATGTGTCGAGACAGTTTTAGCAGTTTGATGACAAAGGCCCACCTCCCGGGGTTCATAGCCTGACAGGCTTTCTTACAGTTAAGAGACAAATTAAACAGAATGATGAGGATGACGAGCAAAAGATGAAACTGCCAACAACCCGGCGCTCACACATCTACCATGAATTTGTTAAGTACAAAAGGTCCACATTCAGTTCTGATGGAGAATGAAGTTTGGTGTGATGAGTGGTGGTTTTCTTAAGAAGGCTACAGGAAGAACTGATTTCAGGACTCATGCTTTCTACATTTTGGGGATCATGGACCTTGGCTTGGTTCAAGTCAGGTTCAGCTGGCAAGAGCAGAAAAACCACAACCAGGAGTGGCTTGGATCTCATGGCAACACCCCTCTCTGTGTTCCAACCTCCTACAATTTCCACCAGCACAAACTCAACTTGCCTGGGCCCCAGACCACATACCATGGGCAGTACTGGCTCAGGACAAGTCTTTTTGATGTATCCAATCAAATAGATTAAAGGTCCCCTTAAAGGTCCAAAGGACCCAAACCAGCAGATGTCCATCTTTCCCCCTTCTAGGTGGCTTGTGGCTTAGAACCGGGGTTACTTGTTTCACACTTCAACAGTCAAAAGTACAAAAGCCTGCAGTACAGGCTTTGCGAGATAGTGTTGGAAATCTGTCCTATTATTTACTCAAGATGCCATAAAAATTTCTGCCAAAGCTGCCCTTCTGAACCACAGCCTCAGATGTAATAGTAAACTCGAGCAGCTCAGGACTGGTTATCTTTAAATTCTCCTAATCAGTTGGCCATAAGTAACCTTTCCTCAAGCACTCTGAGAGCAAAAGAATTTTCCTTCAAAGGAAATATTACAACCTTTTCTTTATATTAATTTTACCAAGACAATCGACTTCTATAATGGAAATAAAATTGCCTTCTAAAGTTGTACTCTTGAGGAACAGCCGGCGGCAAAGTGATAGTCAGAAATATTTGCACGGCATTATTGGCGAACTTTCTTCCATCTCCATGCCGAATGTCAGGTTTTATGCTTTAGTGTAACTATACATATTGCTTCTGGCAGATGATAAACTTTCATTTAGTACTAATCACCGCATCACAGGGTCCAGAGTTTCTCTTGCTGAGGCTGTGGTAGAAAACAATAGTCGGGTTCAGTAAATTCTACCTGTTTCAGAGAAATACTTGTATGTACACGTGAATTCACCCAGTGCAACGTCAGTCGTCACGTGACTACAGACGCCCGAAGTTGTTTGAGTCTTCTCCTATTCTAAGTCTTATGAGGGCAAGAGCTGTTTGTTTCCGTCTCAGCATTGACTTCATACGCAGCACAGGGAACACAAGTATAAATCTGGTGTTGGGGGTGGGGAATAAAATGGCCTACAAGCATACATGCAGAGGGAAGAGAGTGAGTTTCAGAGACAGAAGGTCCAAAGATAAAGCAACTATTCACTGACGATTTGTAGTCTTGGAGCTTGACATTCCAAAACACCAGTTTCTTTATAGAGAATGAGGATAATACCAGCCCATGCACTTAGGAGAAGAGAGTGAATTGAAGCACAATTCTTCACACAGGTAGTCTGTTATCTCTTAGGGTGTCTTGGGTCAGGTTTCAGATGGGGTCATGACAGGCCAGAACAGCATTGGTTCAGTCTAACATGACCACAGGTCTCTTCCCATCTTAGTCTCCAGTGAACAAAGAATCTAGAAAGGGGAAATTTGATGGAGTAAAGTAACTCATCACATTGGAGAGATGTGTGGGAATGATGGCTCCATACTAAGTCTTCATTTGACTTGTGCCCAATTACTGAGCTGACTGGGGTAAGATGCAAGTGAATGTGATCAGACCTTTCACTGAAAGGTCTGGACTCAGAATATTAATAGTCTTGTTTCATTATTTTTCTAGTTAAACTGAGAGAGAAAAAACCTAGTGCAATGGAAACTCCCTAGAATCTACAAGGGTGGCCCTGGTAAAGACTCCCAGTAATGAGGAATATGGAGCCTAAACTGGTCATTTTCTGTAACCAGGAAGCCTTTCAGTAGTGGGTGTGGGACACCAACCTAGCCATATAACCTTTGACCTATGATTTGTCCTGCCTACAAGATGTGCTGGGGTGAAGGTATCTTAGAAATTGTGGGAATGGCTAACCAATGACTGGTCCAAATTGAGACCCATGCCAGGAGAGGGAGCCCATACCTGACATTGCCCAGATAGCCAGGAATCAGAGGCTGGTTAGCCCAGAGGCCCAGCTCAAATAGATCAAAGAGCTATATTTGTAGATTGGAGCCCATATCCAAATATTAGGAAGAGTTCATGCAATCTGGAAGAGGGGGAGAAAGGATTGTATGACCCAGAGGGGTAGAGGATACCACAAGAACATGATCCACAGAATCAACTAAGTAGGGCTGATAGGGGCTCACAGAGATTGAAGTGACAATCAGGGAGCCTTGTATGAGTCTGGCCTAGGTGCTCTGCATATACCTCATGGTTGTGTAACTTGGTGTTCTTATGAGAAGTATAAAAGTGGGAGTGGAGGCCGTCTCTGACTCTTTTGGCTGCTTTTGGGTCGTTTTCCTCCTATGGCTTGCTTCATCCAGCCTTGATACCTTGAGGGTATGTGCCTAGACTTCTTGTAACTTACCATGCTGTGTTCAGTTGATATCCCTAGTAGGCCTGCTATTTTCTGAAGGGAAATGGAGGAGGAAAAGATCTGGGGGAGGTGGCAAGGAGGGACTGACAAGAGAAGAAGGAGGGGAATTTCAATCAGGATGTAATTTGTGAAAGAAGAAAAACAGAGTACAAGACAAAACAATTTGTGAGAAAAAGAGAAAACACATTTTGATTTAGTGATGATGATGATGACAATAACGATAAAGCTCATATCTGGAATCTTGTGGTGCCAGGTGTCCCCACATAGTCATGCCTAATGCTCAGTAAATACTTAGGGAAATGGTTCTGCACACCAGATCTAACAGTACCCTGCACTTAGCAGATATCTAGCAGGAAGCCATACTTTAACATTCATGTCCAAGTGAGAACTGACATTTTCTGGAGAATGTCTCTCAGAAATACTTGAGTTCACTTCCAGATGGATGGTATCCAAGCTGCACAGAAAACGACCAAATGATAGAGGGGTCTAAATGACTGGGCTTAATGCAGCTCTTCCGGGCTGGTTGGCGTGGGGAGCTGTAACTGGCTGGCATACCTAGTGTCTATTGATTGGCGTGTACAGGAAAGAGAGGAAGCTGGACATGAGAGCAGAAGGCCCACCCAAAGCAAACTTGGTTCTCAGGTGTATAAACATGAGTTACTTGGGATCAAGCTTTGGCGTTTTGCCCACTGTCCGCATTAATTAGCTGTGTCTACTTTAGCAAGTCTTCGGGAACTGCTCTCCCAGTAGACTGGACCTTGATACAACCTGTCAGTCTTACTGATCTCTTGATTTGTTGTTGCCTTAACTAGATGAGCAAAAGTTTTCATTGCTTACATTCACTTTGGAATTCATTAGAGCTATATGTAATGGTTGTGTGACTCAACTTTATTGCTGAGGTATTTACCCCCCTTTTTGAATGTACTCCATGCTTGCTCCAGAAAGGGAACTACCAGGGAATTCATATTGATTAAAGCCAGCAAAGGAATTGAGTAATGATTTTGCTTTTTTGAGGAAGCCTGGTTTCATTTTTTCTAAAGCAATTTGGGACCTTATTTGGGTCACTATTCTTTTGGGGCCAGTTTCCTAATTTAGAAAATGAAAAGTATAATGGAAGAGGGCATAGCTTTTAAAAAGGGAAAGAAAAAAAAAAAAAACAACTCTGTTAAGGGCAATTGTTCACAAAGAGGGCTAGAGCCAGCACTCTGGCTTTAGCAAATTCTAAGCCTGTCATAGAGTAAGTCATTATAAATATGTTGGGACTTGGCATTTGTTTTACTTTGTTCTGTTTTTCTTCCTTTATTTATTTTTTTGAAAGAAGAGGACATAATTAGGCTTCTTTATATAAGTTATCTTTGTCACCAAAGAAAGTTAATAGGCTTTTGAGGGAAAAAAAAGGGATGAGAGAGTCTGATGTGTGTCAGAGATCACTGAAGACCAGTAGAGAAACCTGACAGGTTTGTGTTTTCAGAGGGGAATTATTCTCCCCAAGAAAATGGTCCATTGAACACTGAGAAGGGAAACATAAGGGCCTTGGTTCTTGGTACGTTGGAATCATGAGCTCATACTCATGCACTGTGCCTTGAAGCACATGCATGCATGTTTAGGAAGGTAAAGCCCATGCATACATGTTTAGGAAGATGGGGCATACATGTTTAGGAAGGTGAGGCACATGCATACATGTTTAGTAAGGTGAAGCCCATGCATGCATGTTTAAGAAGGTGAAGCACATGCATACATGTTTAGGAAGTTGAAGCACATGCATGCATGTTTAGGAAGGTAAAGCCCATGCATACATGTTTAGGAAGATGGGGCATACATGTTTAGGAAGGTGAGGCACATGCATACATGTTTAGTAAGGTGAAGCCCATGCATGCATGTTTAAGAAGGTGAAGCACATGCATGCATGTTTGGGAAGGTAAAGCCCATGCATACATGTTTAGGAAGATGGGGCAATCTTAAGACTCCATGAGCCTTAGACCCTGTGAATCTTAGTGAAGATGGAGTAAGTTCACAATATTTGAAAGGGCTTCATAGCCTAGTCAACAAAACATCTCACCACAAGACTGGTGGGTAACTGATAGTTTTATTCTTAGCTTTGCAGGCAAAGGTCTCAATATAATGGATCAAATTATGAAAATGCATAATTTGGAATAGTTTGTTGATTTGGTCAGTGCATGCTGGAATTTCTCCAAGTTACTCAAAGTAAGGAAATATAAAATGTCTTGCAATATCAAGAGGTTCTAAGCAATTTCCTTGTTTCTAATGTCTCATGGTGGGGTGGAGAAAATCTTTTTTGATAAGTCACTCATATGCTCAGATGAGTTTCACTCATGAGACACAGTTTATGATGTTGATTGGAAAGTTTTCTTAAAATCAAAATCCATAAGCAAGTATCAATTCAGTACATTAAAATTTTAGACACTGTCTAAAAGGCCACCAGAAGGGAGTAAAGTGGCAAGTTTTAGTACAATAGGATCAAGTGCCACTATTTTTTAAACTGTACTGTGCATATAAATCATGCAGGGATCCCGAGGAAACACAGATTCTGATTTCATGGGTCTCTCAGGCAGTGCTCGTGTTTCTCAGGCACCATGAGTGGATATGTTTTCCTTGGTAGTTCAAACAAAGCAGAGCTGTTTGAAGATGAATAAATCTAAAAAAACAAAGTCTCTTGGCAAAATAAATCTCAAAATCAGAAGGATGAGGTAAGAAAATAAGACGTATGGGGTATAATTCAACTTATATGAATTTAAGTAATTCAAATCAATGTTGTACACAGTGAAATGAGCATGGGAATAATCTCTAATTAGTTGTTTAGTGTGGGAAGGTAGGGAGGGAGAGTTTGGGAAGATTACACAAGTGGCTTTGAAAGAGGTTCAGTCATTATGTCAGAAGACTGGTGATAAGCATAAGGGTAGTCACAAAATTTATATATATGTGTGTGTATACAAATATGTGTGTGTGCACATGTGTAATAACACTAGTAGGTTTGTGTATGTGTGAGTTGATTCAGCATCCCAACAGAGACTGTACAATCTTGAATGTTTATCGTGATATTTTGTCATGTTGTTGAATAGTTTGAACTGATTTTACTCTGAACTAATGTGCAAGACAGTTAAAAGACAGTCAACAGTGCTGTTTCTGAAAAAAGAAAACAAAGCTTATTTAAAAAAAGAAATATGACATTTTTCTCAAGTATTTTTAGCACAGGTTTTCCTGACAGGTAATTTTACACATGCTTAATCGTTAACACTTAAAATCACTAAAGAATAAATGTTGACATTCTGGTAATAGCAGAACTCATAACATACTGTGTATTTTTTTTTTTTT
>NW_022196906.1:87917123-87929957 GCF_008632895.1 Mastomys coucha | reverse complement strand
TTTTTTTACAAACATCTCAGGTTTGTCATTGCTTGTCAGTAGGGTGGATGGACTTAATGGGAATATTTCTGTTATTTTTCCCATTTCTACTCAAAATCAGTTAAAACTCCTTCTGTAAAGGAAATTAAGGGAGGTGTAGGATTTTAATGAAGAACGCTTGTCACAGCAGAAAGATAGGATCCTCCAATAGGTAAATGGAGGACACTAGAATTCATACAAAACGGGCAGTACAACTTACACACCAACATCCCAAGCTATGCCCCTGTTTGTGAGGTTCAAAACAGCTCATAGTACAGCAGCTGAAATGGTGATATTGCACTGATAATTGAAAAAAATGCTACTTTTGAAAAGGGGCCATGTTTTTCCCCCGTGGTGGTGTGACAATATTAGCACGGTTGTTTATTATTAGTTTAGAGTAAGAGCTACTTGGTGATACCTTCTGAGCACTAAATAGGCTTATATTACCTTCAGAATAATCTCCCTTAAGAATTTTACCTAAGTTCAGACAACTATGCCTAAGTATCCATCACAATATTATAACAGCAAAAATTCGAAAGAAATCTCTTTTGGTTTGGATGTTAGGTGAAGATAATCTGGAAACAGGATTATTTATCAGCAAAACTCTTGAGAAAACAGAAGGGGACGGGCATTTTTGCAGAACTCTCTCTCAGCACAGGTGAAATTCTGACACCCATCAATGGAGAGAAAGAAGGAAGGATGGAGAAGCAGATTCTTACGTTACAGGGCCACTATGGAGAAGTGTCTGCTCTGTGGAGCTGTCTTTGAGCAAAGGGCAAGGGAATCCCACTTAAGGTAGAAGCACCTTGAATTGCAACCGAGCTCCATGTAGAGACATTGTTAAGCCCCTTGTGAACAGCACTAAAGCCCAGATGAAACAAAAAAGAGAGCAGGCGGCTAGTCTGTGTTTCTGGCAGGGTTTTCTCTGATGGGAGATATCTGTGGTGTGCTCCATGACAGCCACCTCACCAATATATGCGGAAGATTTAACTTTCTATGCTGGGCAAGGAAAGGGATCCACAAGGAGGCTGTAGGGGAGGGGAGGGGAGAGGAGGACTGATGGAAACAAAGAATGATGATACACATGAATAGATAGGACATATCAAAACCCATTATTTCGTATGCTATGAACTACTTTAAAAACTATCTTTTTGAGATTTTACTCAGTTTTCATTTTATGTGTATGGGTGTTTTGCCTGCACTTATGCCTGTGCATCATGTGGAGGATAGGAAAGGGCAATAATAGATCATTGTGAGATGTCGTGTGGGTGCTGGGAATTGATTCCAGGTCCTCTAGAAAGGTCGCCAGTGCTTGTGACATCTGAACCATCTTTCTGGCACCAAAAGATGGAATTTTAATGCAAGGCTCTCACTGGCTAGTGAAAATGGCTCCTAAAGTCATCCCTTTCTCTCTCTCTCTCTCTCTCTATATATATATATATATATATATACATATACATATATATATATACATATATATATGATATTTTCTTTATTTTATATTTTATATAGCCTATATTGTAAGACTGATCCCAAGTTGGTGGAACGGTTTGGGAAGGATTAGAAGATGTGGCCTTGTTGGAAGAGGTATGTCACTGGGGGTAGGTTTTGAGGCTTAAAGACTCATACAATTCTCAATATCCTCTTTTTGTCTCATGGTTATGTCTCAAGGTGGGCTCCCAGCTACTGTTCCAGTGTCATGATTGCATGACTATTGCCATGATCCCTTAATGATGGTCATGGTTATGTACTTTAACCCTCTGAGACTGTAAGTCCCAAATAAACACTTTCTTTTGTAAATATCCTTGGTAATGATAATTATCATTACAATAGAAAAGTAACTAAGTCTATTAGATAAAACTTGACAGCATAACAGTCCACTTTTAAAACCTGATATATCCTTGTTTATATAAAAGTCCAAAGTCCAATAAGGTATTTGGTGAGGGGACTTGTATATGGAGAATCAGCTACCTCCAGTTCTTCTCATCTAGGATGCCCAAGTCTTTATACAGCTAAGAAAAGAAGAAAGAAGAACCACAGGACTCATGTCCTGTGACACATACTACTACCATCCATATTTCATCCATTAGAATGTTGTTAGCTTGACTGCAAAGTAAAGAGGAGGCACTTATAATGACACTCATTGCAGTTAGAATTCTAGAATTTGGTGTCATTAAGAAAAAACCCCACAGAGATAGTATAAGAATATGTTTTCCTTTTAATCCCAGGTGTGGAGATGTGGGGCTGCTTTGTTCTGTCCATAGCAGTTGACTATGTACTTTAGGAGAGGCATGGTTTTGCCAGATGTCAATATTTTCTGTGATTGTGTGATGTTTGGAATTCTGGGAAATTTTCAGAGAGTATATAAATAAATGCTAGAGCCTGGAGAGGCAGAGTTAGTGGTTATAGATCATTCAGGGTGTTGGTTGTGATTTGTTAATAGTCATTTCAAAGTAGAAACAAGAAAGAAGTTTCTCTCTCTCTCTCTCTCTCTCTCTCTCTCTCCCTCCCTCTCTCTCTCTCCTCCTTTCTCTCCTATATTGTGTAATAGGGGATGAAACTAGGGGGAGAAATAGTGGGAAAAAAAGACCCACAAATTAGAAAAGACCAGCTACTCTTGCTGCCAATAATTACCATAATTCAGAGTGTAACCAGTTAGTGAATACTCTGCAGACATTCAAAAGGTGTGTTTAAAGCTTATTTTATGTTTCATTAGAAGTTATTGGCAAATAAGTGTTTAAGTTTATACACATGGTACATACATGGTTATATATATAGCTAGAATTAACATAAATGTACAGATATTAAATTATATATAAACATGAATAAATAGATAAAACACAACTTTAACTGGATATGTGTGGGCCTGTGTCTCCCTGCCATTGGTGCTGTGTCTCTCTGCTGCTGATGCCTGGGGCTGTGGAATCTGTTAGTTAAAAGGAGGCAATGCATAATTGTGAGTTATTTTATTTTAGGAAAGAGAAAATAGGCCAGTCATGACCGTGGAGAGAGAGAGAGAAAGGAGAAGAAGGAAAGGAGAAGAGAAGGAGAGAGAGGGCAAGAAGAGAGCAAGAGAGGAAGAGAGAGGGGGAGAACAAGAAAACAGGAAAGTAAGAGAGAACAAAGAGCAAGAGAGGAAGAAAGGAAGCAAGAGAGAGGGGAGGGGCGAACCACCACTTATATTGTGTGAGGTGGGACTATCTACCTGTGGGGAGGGGCATGCCTGGCTGTGGTTGATGACTGGGGGTAGGGTCCATCTAGAATGCTGGGAGCTTGGGGCATTGTCTTTATGACAGAGCACACATCTTTTGTGTGGGCAGCCCTGTGTGTGAGTGTGTGGGGTGGGGGTTGGGACTGAATCATGAGTTTGGGTCTCAGGAGTTATGGCCAAACACCTTCTGTCCCTTGAAGGCAGAGATATTGCCAACTGAGTCAGCAGGGTTCCAGACTTCTACTCAACTGGGCCCAGGCTGCCTGAACAGACTACTGACCTACAGGTATGGTGACCCATACTTGTAATCCTAATTTTTAGGATGCTGTGGCAAGAGAATTGTGAGTTTGAGAAAAGCAAGAGCCTATTTCAAAGTAAATAAAACAAAGTAAAACCATAAAAAGTAGTTGATACCTATGCAAAGAAACAATTGGACTGAGTACAGGGTCCCCAGTGAAGGAGCTAGGACCCAAGGAGCTGAAGGGTTTGCAGCCCCTTAGGAGGAACAACAATATGAACTAACTAGTACCCTCAGAGCTCCCAGGAACTAAAACTCCAACCAAAGAGTACACATGGTGGGACTCATGGCTCCAGCTGCATATGTAGCAGAGGATGGCCTAGTCGGTCATCAGTAGGAGAAAAGGCCCTTGTCCCTGTGAAGGTTCTATTCTCCAGTGTAGGGGAATGCCAGGGCCAGTAAGCAGGAGGGGGTGGGGTGGTGGTCAGGGGGAGGGAACAGGGGCTTGTTTTAGTTTTTGTTATTTTATTTTATTTTTATTTGGAGGGGAACCTGGGAAAGGAGATATTGTAAATAAAGAAAACATGTAATTAAAAAAAAAAAGAAATCTCCTAAAATATTAAAAAAATTGCCTTAGTAAGTCAATCACAAATATTTTTTCCTTTTTAACCTTTAAAATATCAATATTTCATTTATTATAAGTATGTTTATTTATTGTAATAATTTTCATTTATTGTAAGTATAGATGTTTTGCCTGAATGTATGTATACCTGTGTACTGTGTGTATGCCTGGTATCCTGGAGGCTCGAAGAAGGTATCTGATTCCCTGAAGCAGGAGCTATAGATGTGATCTACCCAGTATGGGAGCTAGGAACTGAACCTGGAACCTCTGAAGGAGCAGCGCTCTTCACTGATAAGCTATCTCCAACCCCTCTCTCTTTTTCAAGTTTATAGTTACAGTTGCTTTTCAAGAAGATAATCAATTTTAAAAAGTAAAATAGTTTAATTATCTACTATGCAACTGTTTATTCTGACAGTTTCACAAATACATAAAGATATTTTCATCATATTCACACTAGTCGCCCCACTTTATCCCCTTCTGATTCCTTCTGGAAACTTCTTCTTCCTATCAAGTCCCTCTCCTCTTTCTTCTCCCTATTAATCCACTGATGTTAGGGTGGTTTGCATGTGCATAGCTATGGGTATATTCACTGGCTTATGAGCAAGTTGCCATGACTGCATAATATGACCCCCTCCTGCTGGAGATTCCCAGCAGCCATGAAGTGTCAGTTATTCCTCAGACAGAGTACACTGGCTGCTTTTGTGTGTCAACTGGACACAAGCATGAGTTATCAGAAAGGAAAGGGCCTCCATGAGATCCAGCTGGAAGGCATTTTCTCAATAAATGACCAATGGGGGAGACCTCAGCACATTGTGAATGGTGCCATCCGTGGGCTGGTGGTCCCAGGTTCTTTCTATAAGAAATCGGGCTGAGTAAGCCAGGGGAAGCAAGCCAGTAAACAGGGCCCCTCTATGACCTCTGCATCAGCTTCTGCCTCTAGGTTCCTTTCCTGTTGAGTCCCTGTCCTGACTTTCTTCAATATTGAACAGCAATATGGAAGTGTAAGCTGAATAAACCCTTTTCTCCCCAGCTTGTTTTTGATCATAGTGTTTCATCATAGCAATGGAAACCTTAACTAAGACACAGGGGCTAAGTATTTATTTTAAAATCTTTTTGATGGTATTTCTGTAAATATTTTGTTTATTTATTTTTTTTACATTTTAACACAAAATTTTAAATGAAAGATATAAAGGAAATAACTGGGATATTAATAGGATAAAATTTTTTTAATAAAAATAGCTCCCCTTGGGGAGCAAAAATATTATGGGAAAAATAATGATCCATCAAAGACAATTCCCTCTCAATAATTATTATAAAATTTCTGAAAATTAAATTTCATGATATAATTTGTTTATTTTAAAAAATTATGTGGTTTAAAAATTTTAGATTGTTACTGGTTTCTGAATCTTAAACTTTAAGGAATACACTCATTGTGAACAGGGCCCATCCAGACACAGATGTATTATGTACGTTTCTTGTTTCTCTGACAAAGTCCCTGACAAGAACACCTTAAGGAGAGAAGGGAAAGCCTGGGCTCAGGGACACTACAGCTGTGAGCACGTTTGTGAGGCGGCTGGCTCTTCTGTGCCTACATCAGATAACAGAGCAAAGGCATGTGCCTTCACCTTAAGACCAGGCTGGGGATGGTGCCTCCCACAGTCACTAATTGGATCATCTCCATAGAAACAGGAGCCCTCACACATGCCTAGCCCATTATAAACCTGGTCAGGTTCCCAATCCCAAGGGACCATCTCAGTGGGTCCCAAGTGATCTTATGAGAAGTCCCCACCCTGCTCTCCTCTCCCTGCTCTCCATGTCCAGCAACACAACTCCTGCTGTCCACAACTGATCCTCTGGCCTTCTTCAAAGTCACTCCTTATAGGTTAGTATGATTTTAACTAAATGACAGCTTTAATGTCAGGCAGTACTGAGGCCAGCAAGCCACTCCTGAGAAGTTAGGATTCATGGCATACACATCTGTTTTAAAACTAGTGTTTTAAAATACAGTAACACACACACACACACACACCTTTAAAAACAGCAGTTTACACATTTACAGTAAATACAAAATTCTGCTAAGACATCGTGATATGAAGTGAAAAAAAAATCTCAAATTTAGTTATTTTCAACACCACTCTGCCTTTTCTGAACTAAATTATTCAGACTACAGCGTTCTCTTTAGAAGCCATTTCTTGGTTCTCAGCTGGCACACAGATGGGACTAGAGCCAGCTAAGTTTCTGTTTGGCTTAAGGTTACTGCAGCAGCTGGTCTTGGTCTCTGGGGAAGCTGGTTGGTGTGATCTCTGCCTTTCCAATGAAGAGCCTCCCTTATAGTCATCACTCTCAGTTCTCCAGATCTTAACTTGCCATATGCAAATACCAGCAGCAAGTTGGCATAATTTCTAACCAGTGCTATTTATGTGATGAAACCAAACAGTGATCATCTCTTCCTGAGCCAGTTTTGTACTCATTACTGGACTGTATTCTGACTTAGAATACCCTTTAAAGAAAATAAATTCATTTGCTTAAAATAGTGGGTCTAATGCATTTGTTTTGTATTTATTAGATTTCTTTGGGGTGGCAGTTCTTAAGCAGTGGATCACATGCAACAATACCTGGACTGGTTTTCTGTGTAAACATATCTCTGTAAACTCGTATCTAGGGTTGTTCATTTTGGACTTTGTTGTCCAGTAGAGCTCACCATGACCAAACACATATCAGGTCTATGTTAGAAATCAGGCACTCCCCCAACCTGCCCTCAAGACCTCAGTGACAGAAGCCATGTCATCATTCACTACTACCAAATTTGACACATTTTCACTGTCTCTTCTAGTTGGGCCCCAAGTGATTTTATAAGATGTACATACACTCTTCTTTCCCTGTTCTCTGTGTCCAGCAACACAACTCCTGCTGTCCACAACTGATACTTTGGCCTTCTTCAAAGTCTCTCCTTCTATGTTAGTATGATTTTAACTAAATGGAAGCATATTGGATGTCCATCAACCGAGGGTGGATAATGAAAATAGGATATGCATACACAGTCGGATATTATTCACCAATAAATAGAAGTGAAATTTGCAGGTAAATGGATGGAGCTGTAAATAATCATCCTATACGAAGCAACCTGGATTCAGAAAGACAAATACCACAGAGTCTGTCTCATGCATGGATGCTATAAAGAGTCCCCTATGTATACTCTTTAAAGGTCACCACCATCATAGATTGCTTTCTTTTCTCTCTCTTGCTCTGTCTGTCATCCCCACTCTGAGATACACCCTTCCTCAATAAATCTTTTGCCTAATGCAATCTTTATGGCACACCTTGGGCCAGAACTCACCATGGTACTTCTGCCACTAAATCCTAACAGTTCAGGATTACCTATAATTTCTGAATATGTCTCAATCACTGGATCTTTTATATTTGCTAGCCATTCATTTTATTTACCAGTACTTAATTTATAGACCCAGATATTCATCCTAACCTACAGAGATGGAGGTATATGTAATTTGTTCTTTTTATACTAAGATTATAGGTAATGATTATTTCTAGTAACACAGCAAAAAGGAAGTCAGTCATATTCATTAATTGACTTAGATTTTTATCAGCATTCTGTCTTGCTTGTACCATTTACCTAATAATAGTCCCCCATCTCAGGGTTATTGACTTGCTTTATGGCTAATTGTCACTATTTTATTTTTCCTGTAATTTCCTGAGCAGGGTCAAGTAACACCAGGAACAGACCCCGTGTAACTCTTGCCAACAAAGAAATGTTGACTTACTTGGTTTCCTTCCAGCCTCTACTTATTTGAGCACTTGCTTCCTTAGCAATTCTTTATACTGTCTTAAGTACTATTTATTAAAAATTTGTGTTCACACTTTTAATCTCAATGATGGTTAGTTTTTACACCTATAAGTATTCTGAGTGATTTTCCATGCTGTATGGGACCCTCATGCTATTTATGAATTAAGTGTACCACCAGCTTGCTTTATCTTTTCTCCTTAACTTGAGTCCAGTAAGATTCAACATAGAGAGGTGACATATGTATTTCCACTGTATACTGAGCAGGGGAAGTGGCTCATGCTGGGATTTGGGGATAGTTGCTCTCAGGAGGACACAATGTCCTCCTCAATGTTCTTTACTCTTGGGTTTCCACATTAGCTACTTTTGAGGACAGTTGCAGAAATCTGAATAAACCAAAAGCTGGTGGACTTTGAACTTGAGAAGTAGTTAATGCTGCTAGTTATCCTCAAATCAGTATCACAATTTTATGTGGCATTCTATGGAATTGATGTGAGTGAGGTGCATTTGCCAAAACAAAATTTGCTTGATATATAAACTAACTTAAACTACAGAGAGGATTCTGAATGCATCATAGTTTTGGATTGTTGACTTACAATTAAATGAAGCCAAACTCAAATCCAACTCATGCAAACAAATGATGACATTATTTTTTCTTTCCTTTTAAATTTATGTTTTTGGTTTTAAGAGACTAGGAATTAGACAGACTGCCTGGTAGGCAGATAGATGGGGAGAAGTGTCAGAAGTAGGTAATAAAGATGGCTAAATTCCAAGATCGCCAGCTTCTTCTTCAACCTCCTGACTTGAGACAAAAGTCTGCTAGCCTTTTGTTTCCCATCTGCAGGCCTCCACTGATGGACTCTCTGGACAAGTTCAAGGCTGGATTACCATTACTCAAAAGTTGTCAACTACAAACCCTAAGTCGGGGAGGAAATACTTCAGAGCCTCCATGTTTCTTCGCTGACTCAGAGAAGAGGCTGCAGTTTTGCCCTTCTGTTGTCCCACCTCTCTTCACAGAGGATCTTTTTCTCTGTGTGCCTGCTGCAAGAGTTTATTTCTTCACTCCTAATAAATATCTTTAATCAACTTCCTGTCTTTCATGCTTGCAATTTCTCTGTTAATAGGCACTGTGCTTCATATCTTTCTTGCTTTTTATCTATTTAACTCACAGGAAAAAAAAAAAGAACCCTATCAAGACTCGTAGAGTATTGCTTTCCCATATGTGTACTATATTTATATAATTTGCCTCCTCCCTTTTACCTCTCCTGTGTCCCCCATGTTTTTTTTCTCAAATTCATAGCCTCCTTGTCCATAGGTGCAGTAATGGGTACCCCATAGTTACTTCCCCTAAAAGAATAGAGAACATTTAGATAGTTCTCACATTTGGACCCATCTGACATTACAGTTTTCTGTAACGGTCACTCTCTGCTGCAAACAAAAAAAATTGATGAGAGGTGGAAGTCTATGGATACAAGTGTACGTGTTAAGAATGCACGTAGAAGCCAGACTGGTTTTAGAAAGTAGCAGTTGTAGGTTCTCTTCTAGGTTCCAAGGCCTCACCAGCCATGATTAGTTGGCTAAGTTTACAGTGCCATGCGTGTATTCCCTCTTATTTAGTAGGCTTTACGTCCAGTTAGACATTGCTGGTAACCACCAAGATATCAGAGTACTGCACTTTTAGGAGTCTTGCGTGCTAGTCCTTGTTCTGGCTTGTAGGCATCGCCTCTGGGTAGAGACTATTGAAATCGCTCTTCTTTTTTGGCAGTCTGCTGGGCACTTCCTGGTACTGTGCAAGTTAGTTCTCAGGAAGGAGGCTTCCAGGTCAGATCCAGCTAGATTCCTTTAAGTACTGTTTCTAAAATGGAAGGCATACAATCAAAAAGATGAATAAAGTAGGAAGTCAACTTAGGACCCCCAGAGAAAGTCATCACACTGGATAAGGAAATCATCCATTGTGTACTTACTTTTCATACAAAATAGAAGAAAAACTCAGCAAGGAAACTGAGATTCTGGGGAGGGGGAAACCATAGCAGTGAAGCAAATGAAAACACAGTGCAAAACGTTACGAGTCATACTGAAATTTGGCTAAGGAAATTCTTAGAGGAATAGACCGTCGTCATGAATGATTACATTTAAAATCATGAGATCTCAAATAAATAACTCAGTTCACAAGAAGATCTTAAGAAACAAGTAACAAGTCAGCCCATAAAGCATCAGGTGATAAGTAATAATGAGGGTAGGGATAGAAGTCAATAAAATAGAAATTCAGAAAGTAATGCGTGGAATCAATTGGAGTTAATTATTTGCAAATATGAGGCAGACTGGCAAAACTCTAGTCAATGTAATCAAAAGAGAAGGGGAGAGAGCCAAAATGGTTTTAAATTAGAAAGAGCATAGGGGATGATACCTGAGATTAGAGTTATATCCTGAGAACTATTGGGGAATACTTTGAGAATGTATTTTTTTTTTCCAAATCCTGAGAAACCTCGAAACAGTAGTCAATTTCCTAGACACATCCATCCTGCTGAAGTTGAATTAAGGGGATATAAGTAATATAAACATGGTGCTTACAAGTCATGAGATTGAAGCAATAATAGTTTCCCAGAAAGGGAAGTCAAGGATAAGATGGATTTAATAAAAGATGCTACCAAGCCACCAAAGAGGAGCTAGCTCTAATGATCCTCAAACTGTTTCATAAAGCAGGAGGGAAATGATATATGGATCTGTATGTGGTGGCACATGTTGTGTAATCCAAATGCTTGGGAGAAAGGAGAATTAGAAATCTAAGGTCATTCTTGGCCACACAGAGAGTTCCAGGCCACCCTGATCATGTAAGACTCTGCCTTAAAATAAAGAGAGAACTAAGGAACACTATAGAATTAATTATTTAAAACCTTGACAATATATTTAGACAGAACAACAACAACAAAAAAAACCTACAAGTCAATTTTCCTAAAGAACACAGATGCAGAAATTCTTACTAGAACACTTGAAAAGTGAATTCAAGAACACATTAAGAAAATCATTCATCATGGCTAAGTTGGTTGCGTTCCAGGAATGCAAAGTTATCTCAACGTACACAAATTCAGCGAATGTAATTCAGCCCAGATAGAAGCTCAGGGACAGAAGAATAATAAAAACTTCACCATGTGTGAAAAACAGAATTAAAACCAAGACTACCCTAGTGGCACAAATAAAACTAGCAATTTACACAGTTCTGGAGAACCTGGTGGAACCCTGAAGAATCCTTTCTGTTTTATTTCATTTTGTTTTAATCCTCAATTGGCCAAAGAAATTTCAAAGCAGAGTTTGCTTTGCTTATTTTGCTTAAGCAAACCCTACTCCCTGTTCTTCTCACCCAGTGGACCCAACATTAAGAAGTAAAAGAGAAAGAGAATAGTTACTGGACAGTTGGGCCCATCTTCCAGTGAGGGTAGGAAAGAAGGAGGAGGAGGAAGCAGATGGAGGTGTCTGGTACTCCCTGCCCACCCAGAAGTTTCAGACATGTGACTAGCCTTCCCTTAGTTGCAGAAATGACACAGTTGGCAGACTGGAACAGGACTCACAGTGCAGTATGTATAAAAAGTACTCTGCCATTATGGTGGCAATTAGAAAAGTTGGGGGCTGTATCATTTTAGTAAAAGGGAAACCATCTTTGGCTGTCTCCCTAACTAGGGAATTGGTAGGTTGAAGTTGGAGTTTCTATTGTAAACAACTTGAAGTGAAAAAGGATTTATTTGAAAGGATGAGATGTCTTGGTTGCAGATTAAAGGATTAGAGGATCAATAATTTATTGAGAGGCTGTTCTGAGTTTCTATGTGAATCAGAGCTCTATGGTTAAAAACACAGGCTCTAAATTTGAATTCAAACTGTACTACTGACTAGGTATACAGCGGCCAGTCAATCCTTTCATCTCTGCCCTCAGTTCTTAACCTTTAAAATGAGAGGAGCTATAACATCTGTCTTTGCAGTACAGACTTTGTCCTTGCCTAGAAGAAAGTCCTTGACTGCTGGCCCCTGGAGGTTTTCCCTAGGGCCCCAGAATGTCTTGTTAGATAAGAGATCCTTGTTTGGCTTAGGAGATTTTTGTCATGTCAGCAGGTCTAACAATCTGATTTATTAAGTGAGAGAGTTTTAGGCTATTGGGAATTACTTTGACCTTTGAGAGAACTAGAATCTAAGGTTATCCACATGTGTAGTTAGCCATGGAAGCCAAATAAAGACATTGGCTACATGAAAGTCCATGTTTGGCAATGCTCTGTTGTTACATGGGAGAGGTTACAAAGATCCACAAATATACAGGGACAAGATGTCTCAAGTTGATGTGGGAAGCCCTGTAGACACTGCAAAATGTTCCTCCTGTAGCTGACTTTGATCTGAAGTATGTAACTACATTCTATTCTAACTGGAAGTATGTCATCCCTTAGTGAATGTTGTGTGTAATTCTACTTATTGACAAGAAGTGTAATCTTCAGGACTGCTAAGTGTTCATTCAGTAGCACAGGTGTGGGCAGTGCAATCTCAGGGCTTTGTAGATCAACGTAGATAATTATTATGTTCAGGCAGAGTATATTGTAACTTAATCCCCTAGAGTTGTATTACTTCAGATCTCTTGATGTAATACCACGTTGTGGGTGAACAGCTTGAGAAGTTGCTTGCCTGCCATAGCCGAACATAGCAAAGAAAAATATGAAAACATACTTATATTGCAAAATCCTCATTCAACTGAAATTTATACTTTGCCTCTGGAATTTTATCTGGACTACTGAGATATGGGAGAATTTAGGTTTTTTTTTTTTTAGAAAAAGGTAATGTTCATTGAGGTTAGCATGTGGGGGCCCATAGGTTGTGGTCAACCTGGGACACATCAGCATATCTTTAGATGTGGGGAGCCGCAGCTGCCACCCTATACATATATATTGAACACCTGGTCTCCGGCCAGAGCA
>NW_022196906.1:87911259-87916761 GCF_008632895.1 Mastomys coucha | reverse complement strand
TGATTAAACTGCATGGAGAAGGGCTTGGTGTTTGCCTCCTTATTTCCGCTGGATGGGTAAGGCGGCTGGCATTTTGATTATCAAGTAAGAGGAAGGTAGAGGAGAAATGCTTTTGGAGGTAGATCGACATGGGAATTTAAAGCATGCACAATGAGGGTCTGTAAAGGTATGCCCAGAGCCTCTAGGTTAGAAGGGTCCCAAGAGGTTTCCCAAGTCCTTGTGGCTCAACTTTTGACAGATACATTTAAGATTCACAAGTTAGCACAAGGTATTTAAAAATGCGTTGGGAGTCTAATAATGTTAAACACTTTGATACTACAAATATTTTTCTTATCTACTTAAAAGAAATTAGTATACTATTTTTGGGGAATAACTCTCATATATTTTGAAATATTCATAATATTTATTTTCTATGCAAGTTTTGTTGCAAAACATTAGTGCCTTTGGCTCCATAATAACATAGAGGAGTTAAATGAGTAGACATTAGGATCAATACTTTCTAAAATAGATAGCAGGGGTTAAAGTTTTAAGACATACCAAAGGCCATTGTCTTTCCTACTGAGTAGAAGGGATCAGAGCTCCCCACTCCTGCTTCAGTGAGGTTAGATTTCTTTCTTTCTCAACAGTTCAAAATTTCAGACATATACAGGCTAGATTAGGAATGAAAGTATGAACTATTTCATTAGACTGCTTGTGTGTGATAATCCCACTGTTAATAGTCATGAAATGAAGAGCAATATGAAATAGGAACAAAACCCACTCCTGCCTTTACCATGCTGTGCTAGAACTACTGGGCAACCTAATGTCTAAGTCTCAACATCAGCAACATGTAAGAGGACCATTGTAATTGAAATGATGCTAAAGAAAGAAAAGAGTCTGACATTTGCCAAAGACATTGTCCAAACAATATGATCATTTATTTTTCTTTTAATGTTAGTGATATAGAATGAAAGGGAGTATCAATTAACTTGGTCTTGATTATTACATTTGTAAGTTTAGAAAAGAGAGTTAGGGAGTTGCTTGCCAATTTTTTTTACATTTTATTTCCACATATTCCTGGTTTACAGACAACAATTGCTTTTAACTGTAGCTCTGTGGTTTAAATATTCATGTTTGGTTTGAATGATCTCTGGAAAACTCTTGGTCTATGGGTGGTCTAAAACTGGCTGGTTTTGATGAAACTGTTTATTCTTCATGTAAGTCAGAAACAATCCTGTTTTGACTTTCCTGCTCTGGATAGTATCATGTTTTACAAACATATGAAAGAAACATGCTGATGTCAAAAAAACAAAGGCACTTTCATTCAGAACAAACAACCTTCCAGTCATAAAGATTTGCTGCAGGCGTATTCATACACCCTGTCTGACTAATGGCTATATCATATTTGGCTACAGAAATTGTTTGAGTCATCAACATAGAGATAAACAAAGCTTACTTTACAGTGAATGTGCTATGATATTGCTTTGTGTTTGGGAAGAAACCACAGAACCACAGTGACCTCAACAAGAGTGAAAAGAGCATTCACATTTATGTCTGTGGAAGCCTTGATGTTGGATATTGACATTGAAACTTAGGAAAGCTGGAGTCATCTTCTGTCTGTGATGCCATCGAGTCCTTTTCCCATCTATCTAACAGGAGAACACTGTACTCCTCATTGCTTTGCTTTTTTCCTCAGAGGTTTGGTGTAGACTGGCTTCTTCACCTGGGGAGAATTTACTTCCCCTACCTTATGCTTGATTTTACTCAAACAATGGGCTCCAAGCTTCTAAAAAAGGCACAGCGGTACCAGTCTTGCTTTCAAGCTCTCCAACTACTCCCAGTCATGCTTTGACATCCACCTCAGAAGAAGACAATAAAGTAATCATTTACCAGGGCTGTTGTTTGCACCCAGTGTAGTTTTGGAGGTGCTATCAAAGCCAAGGTCACTCCCACAGGTAGTCTAATTGCACTTCTATAAGGTTTTCCTCTATGAGGTAGCAATTATAATTCATATCCCCAGTAATAACTATGTTGCTGCTCCTTGAGAGCTAGGGTAGAGATCTCCTTTTCTTGTGACTACAAATGTCTACATAATACTTATATCCAGAACTCCTAACATCTGTGGTATATTATTATATACTTTTATTTTCCACTTGCATAAATATAATCACATGATCAAAACAAAAGGAAAAATGTGAATAATTACTTTCAACATAATAATCGTGTATAAAATTATTATAAGAATAAAACTTAACATTTTCTCTCTGGTGACTTTCTAAGGCAGGACCAGCTGGGAGGCACAGGCCTCACAAGTGGCAGGGCAGCTGGGACAGGATCCTTTCTACCTGAGACTACACCCAGGAGGGACAACAGATCCACAGCCTTCTCTGCACCTTTCCCGTAAGTGGAGAGCCTGTCTCCAGAGAGGGTGTGCTCTGACCCCAGGACTCAGGAGGGATGACTGATCCACAGCCATCTGTGCCCAGGTTTTATCAGAGGAGAACTGATCTCCTAGAAGTGCTGACACACTGGAACTCAAGCCAGCAAGGAACATCTCCCTATGGCCTCTGCCTCAGCTCCTGCTTCCTGACCTGCTTGAGTTCCAGTCCTGACTTCCTCTGGTGATGAACAGCAATGTGGAAGTAAGCTAAATAAACCCTTTCCTCCCCAACTTGCTTCTTGGTCATGATGTTTGTGCAGGAAACTAAGACAAGAGCTAAACAAAGACTTCTCAACTAAGGAGTACTGAATGGCTGAGAAGCACCTAAAGAAATGTTCAATGTCCTTAGTCATCAGGGAAATACAAATCAAAACAACCCTGAGATTCCACCTCATACCAGTCAGAATGGCTAGGATAAAAAACTCAGGTGACAGCAGATACTGGAGAGGTTGTGGAGAAAGAGGAACACTCCTTCATTGTTGGTGGGATTGCAAGCTGGCACAACCACTCTGGAAATTAGTTTGGCGGTTCCTCTGGAAATTGGACATAGTACTACCAGAGGTCCCAGCTATACTATGCATGGGCATATACCTAGAAGATGCTCCAACATATAATAAGGACACATGCTCCACCATCTTCATGGCAGCCTTATTTATAATAGACAGAAATTGGAAACGACCCAGATGTCCTTCAACAGAGGAATAGATACAGAAATGGTGGCACATCTACACAATGGAGTACTACTCAGCTATTAAAAACAATGAATTTATGAAATTCCTAGGGAAATGGATGGATCTGGAGAATATCATCCTGAGTGAGGCTACCCTATCACAAAAGAACACACATGATATGCACTCTCTGATAAGTGGATATTAGCCCAGAAGATTGGAATACACAAAGTACAATCTACCAACCACAAGAAACTCAAGAAGAAGGAAGACCAAAATGTGGATACTTCATTACTTCTTAAAATGGGGAACAAAATACCCATGGAAGGAGTTGCAGAGATTAACTATGGAGCAGAGACTGAAGGAAGGACAAGCCAGCCTGATATAGCTGTCTACTGAGAGGCTCTGACAGTACTCGACTAATACAGAAATAGAGGCTTATAGCCATCCACTGAACTGAGTACAGGGTTCCCAATGAAGGAGCTAGAAAAAGGACCCAAGGAGATGAAGGGATTGCAGCCCCTTAGGATGAACAACAATATGAACTAACTAGTACCCTCAGAGCTCCCAGGGACTAAACCACCAACCAAAGAGTACACATTGTGGGTCTAATGGCTCCAGCAGCATATGTTTAGTAGAGGATGGCCAAGTTGGTCATCAATGGGAGGAGAGGCCCTTGGTCCTGTGAAGGTTCTGTACCACAATGTAGGGAAATGCCAGGGCTAGTAAGCAGGAGAGGGTGGAGTGGCAAGCAGGGGGAGAGGGGGAGGGAATATGGGTTTGTTTTTGTTGTTTTTTAAAATTTTTTAAAATATTTTTTTCGGAGGGGAAACTGGGAAAGGAGATAACGTATGACATGCAAATGAAGAAAATATCTAAGGAAAAAATGTTTTGAAAATTTTGTGTGTATGTGTACATATGTTTATGTATGTGTGTGTATATATGTATATGTTTTATGTGTGTGTATGTGTATATATGTTTATGTGTGCATGTGTGTATGCAGGTATTGTCTGTGTTTTCATATGCAAGGCTTCATGTGTAGATGTCAGAGTTCAACTTAGTAGGACCAGTTCTCTCCTTCCACATTTTTGTGGGCTCCATGGATTGAACTTAGTTAGGTTCCCAGGCTTGCAAGACAAGAGCCTTTATGAAAAAAAATAAATAAAACTTAAAGGCAGAAGTACTAAGAAGAGTAAACAGCGAAATTCAATGTCAATATAGTTTTGAATAGTTACTGTGTCAGGAACTATGCTAAATTTCTCAGGAATTTTCTACCTTAGAAATAAAAACTGAAGCTCTGCTGAGCTTTGGTCTTGTCTAAGGTCATATGTCTATCAAATGACACAATGTCAGGTCTTTAGCACTTCTACAAACTAGTAATACATTAACATCTTAACTGTCCATAATGCTGTGGGTCCTGGCCAAAAATATGAGACTCATAGACTCAAAGAAGCTGTAATAGAACACATTCTGTTGGGAGTTGTTCTTCCTAGAATTGTTTCTAAATTGTAAAGGAAAGCCACACCTACCCAAGGAATGTTAGCTGCTATATAATGTTCCTTTAGATTTACAGAAACCAGGACGTTAGATAGTCTTCATATATTATCTAAATAAGCAACACTTCTTGCTCATTAGCCTTGTGCATCAGCTAACACAGCGCATGTAAGTGCCTCTGGATTTTTCCTTTGCCTGAAGAACTATAAACATTTGCTTCCAAATTCCAAATTTACCTTTGCCCTTCAGATTCCAGGCAATGATAAAAGATGAGTGTTGTATATGTAGTGGTATTGCCAATATGATAAAAGTTTTCATCTGTTAGTTAACTAGGAGTTTTTAAAGATTTGTTTAGGTCATGTAGTCTCTTATGAACATTATTTGGTGCTAATAACTCATAATAAATTAATAAAATTCATATAATGGGGACTTAGGGAAGAACCTCAACTCCCTTGACCTCCTTTTGTCTAACAAGTAAAGACTTAGTAAGAAAGCTTTCACTAGATGCCAGATGCCGGCTTGGACCTTAGTCTTGGAATTAGAAATCCCCCAAAATTGCAAAAAATGAGCTTTTGTTCAATGTTGAGCCTATAGCTTCTTGCTATAGAAAACCAAAGGAACTAAGATTAGCCTCAAGCCTAAGAAACTATATTTTTAATGGGTTATATATAATTTTGTTCAACCTCTACCCTGTGAGAATATATGTTTATTTCACTAGGGAGCAAATACATATGCTTTCTATCCTAGCAACTTTCTTGGGTTTTCTCGATCTTCTAAGGTTGTATACTATATAAAAATCTTTGGGGCTGGGCAGTGGTGACACATTCCTTTAATCCCAGCACTTGGGAGGCAGAGGCAGAGGTGGAGGCGGAGGCAGAGGCAGAGGCGGAGGCGGAGGCAGAGGCGGAGGCAGAGGCAGAG
>NW_022196906.1:87885803-87910843 GCF_008632895.1 Mastomys coucha | reverse complement strand
TAAAAAAAAGAAAAACCAAAAAAAAAAAAAATTTGGAAAAAAAATTTCTACAGTAAAGCCCAGAAGTGTGTCTGCTGCTGAGACATGTAGAAAGGTAAGAGACTCATGGGAAATTTTTCTTCTAACATGGAGTTCTATGCTAAGCACAGATGTTTTGACCATAGTGCAGCTTCCCTATGAGGTCTAGTCTGCTGAGATTACAGGAATGTGAACCCACACACTTTGTCTGAATCAGACTTGGAGTCCTTACTTCAGTGCTGCATTCTGGCCCAAACTCTCATTTTTTTGTTTTGTTTTGTTTTGTTATTTTGTTGTTTAATACAATGTTCAGCCTTGAATAGGTGTGTGTGTGGGGGATCCATAATCGTATTTTAGACACTAGCCTTAGAGAGCCTTTACACTATAAATGGGAGTGCTTCCAAAGTATTAGTTTTATAATGTATACATTTTTAAAAACATAAATTGAGAAGCTTCACTTTGAATTTTTTTAAGTACAGCATAGACTGGGTGGAAGGTACCCTCTAACAAAGTTTTCAGTGGAAGATCTCTACAAACTATGTGAAAAATTATCTTAGATAAAACAAACTGCATGCATTCTAATATCTATTGGAGGATTTACCCAAGTCTATAACTTAAGTGTAGAATAAAGGGTCTCAAGTGGCCATACATTAGCATGGCATGAATTATATTGTTTTGAGATATAAAGTGTCTGTCCTACAATTTATGGACATAGACAGTTCTATGAGTGCTTTGCTGGCATTTTACCCTTCTGAGAACAGCCAATAATTATCGTAATATCTTCTGAAATGATCTACAAGTAATTGAAATTGATGACAACTTTAGTGGTGCCAAACGTCTTGGCAGAAAGTCAGGGCCTTCTCTGAACATGGACATTTGTGCTGACCTGCTCTGTAACCTAATACAATGCGATCTGATGGATGCAGTGTAGCACCAGGAGCCTCGTCCAAAGCTGGAAGGTGTTGCTCTTGCACACCATCAACATGATAAAAAAAATGTGGCTTTGAAGGGTTGAATGCAAGCACTGGTGTTGAAACGGATTCAGTCTTTTATCTGTTTGTTATTTTGACTTGAAAGTACTGTGTCTAGAACAGCCGGCCTATGAAAAGAAGCTGTGCTATACCCAGAAGGCTCTTTGATGCTTCATTATCCAGATGTAATAATAAGTGGCTCAATAGATGGAGGAGGGTTAAGAGCAGATACAAACAAAGCTTTACCCACTGGTATTTCCCTATGGGTTGATGGTCTGCAGAAAACCCATCTTGTATTCTGCACCATTGTTTCCCAGGGGTAGCTTCTGCCAGTTGTTGTATTCACTTGTCTTGACATTGTCTCTTTGATATTCTCAGCAATGTATTATTTCCTTAAATATGTCACTTTCATAATCTTTCCCAAAGACTAAGTAGGGGTTGAGTTCAGCACAATTCCTCTTCCATCTGGCTTGGAAAACCACAGTGACTATCACCTTTCAGTGTGTATAACCCTGGATCACACCTGTCTACTTCATCACAGTCTTCTTATATTGGAACACTAAATGCTTCTCTCTCTCTCCATGTATCTCTCTGTCTCTCTGTCTCTGTCTGTCTCTGTCTGTCTCTGTCTGTCTCTGTCTCTCTCTCTCTCTGTGTGCTTGAAATGATGTCAACATTGGTTAAGTTTTGAACAGAAGCTAGTTATTTCTTGTTGAGTTCTTTGACAATTGCATTCAGTCAATATATGCAAATCATTAATGCATATTTATATTATATATTGTATAATATATTTATACAATTTAATATTTATATTGCATAATATATTGCATAATATACTTATGAAATTGGGTAATTTATATACAATTTACAAAATACATTTTGTAACTCTTTCTCCACATTTTACCTCTGTCCTATACTTACCAACTGTCTCTTTCTTACCTATATCTGTCCCAGATTCATAAATTTTACCTTTTCTTTGTGACCTATTTATTTCAACTAGGGCCATCTGTGTGATAACTGGATTGGGTAGCCGGTCAGTGGGTATCCAACTGAAGGCAATGACTCCCATCTTTCCTGAAGCTGTCTATAGGAAATAGGTCAGTTGTGAGGCTTAGGACTCCCTCGGCCTCCTCTCCATCTGTGTCTGGCTGTTGATGAGCTCGTGTAAACCCCAGGCAGTTATCTGACGGTGTTGAAAGTTTGTGATCTCAATAGCTGTGTAGAAAATATTTCTCAGCCTCTCACCCCACCCCTTTAAATGGTTCCTGAACTTTGGAGGGGGTGGTATAAATGCCTTGTTTAGGAGTAAACACTCAACCATTATTTATTCTCAAGTTCTTGTGTAGTCATGAGTCTCTGCATTTACCACAGTTTGCTGGAAAAAGGTTTCTTTGATTAAGCTTGAAAGTAGTAGTTGTCTATTGCTATAAAAACTATATTTAGCTGGCCACACCATGTGGCAGAGGATGGTCTTGTTAGACATCAGTGGGAGGAGAGGCCCTTGGGCCTGAGGGTGTTTGGTGCCCCAGTGTAGGGGAAGGCCAGGGTGGGAAGACTGGGGTGGATGGTGGGTGGGAGAGTACCCTCATAGAGGTAGGGGGAGGGGAGGAATGGCATAGAAGGTTTCCAAAAGGGAGACCTAGAAAGGGGAAAACATTTGCAATGTAAATAAAGAACATATCCATTAAAAAACCCTACATTTAGAAGGTGGTTCAGCACTATTTCAATTTACTGAAACAACAGAATTAAGTTCCCCCTAGGGCCCGTGACCTCTCTTGTCATGGACTTTTAAGTGAATCGATAATACCAGGTATAGCTTCCCCACTAGAGTCAGCCTCAATCCAACTAGAGAGCAGTTAGTTACCTCCATAGGAGCCATGCCACTATTGCACAGTGGAAGCCTACTTGTTAGGCTTATATTAAAGTTTATAGGGTTCACTGCTGGGAAAAACTGTTAAAGCCATTTTATACCGGCAAGATGAATAAACATCTTCCAACACCATGAAAGCTATCCAGTTAGGAGGAGGCCATGGAAGCTAAGTTTTAAGTTTAGTCATTAATTTCATTTAATGACCAATCAAACAATAAATAAAAACTCATTACAAAACAACCAGAAGGGTACATGCTACACACAAAGGGATGAATTATATATTTTCTCTACAGGTAAAGAGATAGTAGCCTGATGGTCAGAAGTGAGTTGTCCTTGCTGAATAATTTCATCTGTGATTTTTGAAGAGCTAGTGTAAATATGATTTTTTTTTCTAAAATAGAAGACACAGCTAGGTGAAGCAAGTTAACTACATTCACTTATTTATGCCTTTCTCTGGAATCTTACCAAAATGACACAAAAAATTATTAAAAATGTAAATCCTTACATAAAAATAAAAAAGAATGGTAAAGTCAAATATTTGCCAACTATTTTCATGCTGGAAATCCAATGGGTGACTTACTTATCAGACTATAGATAAAGCTGTTGATGGCAGAAGCACAAAAAGGCAAGCCAATTTGTCCTGTACCTACCTAAAAATGCCAAGGACGGTTTCATTACCTAGAAGGCAAGATGGAGGATTGATGGGAAAGGGAGAATATCTATGGAAAGTCTTGAAAACTCGTTAGACTCATCTAACCCTCTTTAGTACAATGTGGTGACTGTTTTCGAACCCAGACATGTGAGGAATTGGAATTTTTCTCTCATTGGATGCTGAGATGAGTTTTAACTTGAATACTAAGTCTACTTGAGAGTGGTTGTGATGATCTGCACCGAGACTCTGGGAAACACTGTATTGTAAGATTCCACTACTATTGTTCCCCTGCTTTGTCTCTAGAATACTCCCCTATTGATTAACTTCCCAGGAAGAAGGCTGAAAGACTGATTTTATTTATTTTCTGAGGTGTGTGTGTGTGTGTGTGTGTGTGTGTGTGTGTGTGTGTTTAGCTTGATTGCAAAGCCTTGAGTGTTGAATTTGGTATTCAAATGACATGTTTTAGTGGTTTCATTTCTGCTTACAAAATAAGCAAATAAAGCCCCAAAAGACCTCTACAAAACATCTTAAAGGATGAAGGCTTTACTTTGGTTCATGGTTTGGGGAATGCTTCATCATAGCATGGAAGTCACGTGGGTAGAACCTCAAGGCAGACCTTATTCTGCAGTCATAAAGCAGAGAGCGATGGATGCTGCCAACTGTTCTTTATTCAGTTCAGGGTCCCAGCCCTTGCACAAGAGCCACCTATGTTTAGGATGGCCATCTCACACCAGTTTAAACAAATCCAGAGTCTTTCTTATAAGCATACCCAGACTGTGTCCTAGATGATTATAGAGTCTGTCAAGTTGATAATCGATATTATCGATCACACAGGCCTAGATTTAGTCTGATCACACTATAAGATCATCACATGTCACAGTCTATCATGTGGACAGAGCCTTCCATTATCATTTTTGAATTTTGTTCTTAATTGTGAAGAAAGAGTTTTTAGAAACAACATTAAAAACCTTGCAAGAAAACTGCTAAAGTGTCAAATGGAGGAAGAGAGAAAGGAAAGAGAAGAAGAAGAAGGAGCTGGAGAAGGAGAAGAAAGAAGAGGAGGAGGAAGAGGGGGAAGAGGAAGAAGACAGAGAACAAGAAGAAATAGAGTAGGGGCTAGAGAGAAGACTCAGCAATTAAGAGGACTTAGTGCTCTTCTAGAGGTCCCGAGTTCAATTCCCAGCAACCACATGATAGCATACAGCCATCTGTAATGAGATCTGATGCCCTCTTATGATGCGTCTGAATACCATGGTAGTGTACTCACATACATAAAATAAATATATCTTTTAAAAAAGAAGAAAGAGATAGAGTAAACTTAGATGAAACCAAGGCAAGTAGGGTAGCAGGCCCCAACACATAAACAGATACCCACAGTCATAGATATTGCCCACCGCACAGGCTAACTAAAATCCTTATAGAGACTGTATACATGAAATAGGGAAGAGAAGCCATTAAGTAAAGAGAAAGTATATAAAAATTCCTTTTAGAAAGAAAAATAAAATGCTAACATAAAAACTTTAATATATTTTAAAATTAAAATCCAATTACTTTGTTTCACCTTTCCTTTTCCCTTCTCCAACTCCTCTAACATCCCCTCTGGCCAAGCCCTGCCATAGTTCTCCCATCTTCTCATAGTGATGGCCTCTTTTTATTTGAATATATTCAAATATATCAGTACAGCATGCTGAGTTCCCTTCTGGTGTTTGTGTGTATGTGGTTTTAGGACTGAGTAGTTTGTGTTGGATAACTAATTACAGGGCTCTTCCCTAGGAGAGATGGAAAGGCTAATTCATTCTCTTTCTGTCTCGCTCTCTTTCTGTCTGTCTCTCTCATTTTGTCTGTCTCTCTCTGTCTCTGTCTCTGTCTGTCTATCTCTAGTCATTAGTTTCTTTATTTCTCTTTTTGGAGTGGGACCTGGTGACATTCCCTGCCCTCCTCAGTGTTAGCACTTCTATGGTACAATTATAATTCAGGTCTCATTCATGCAACTACTTCTAGGAGATGCAGTCTCAACAGACTTCCTGGTTCTCTGACTCCTACAATTTTTCTACCTTCTTCTGTGATGTTTCCTGGGCCTAGGGTGCAGGAGTTATGTTGAAGATCTGTCTTGCTCGTGCTGGGATTGGCATGGTTTGTTGATCTCTATATTTGGTCCATATTGTATGGTCTTCTGTAATAGCTTTCATTTTCTCTAAATAGAAACTTCTGTGATGAAGGGTGAGATTTGCATTTATCTGTGGGCATAAGGATAAATTTTAGAATATAGGTAGGAATAATGATGGTCTAGTAAAGTGGCACTAGTAGATTTTCTTTTAAGATTCATGACTGCACCAGCTCTAGCAGTTAACTAGTTTGTAGAACTAGTCATGACTTCTCTCCTATAGTATTACTTCTCTCCTAAGCCCCATTTAGAGAGCTATCGTTACTGGCATGATATGAGTGCCATTAACGGACTTTAAATATATCCTGCCATGCTGGTCAGTGTCGTAGTGCATAAGTATCACAGCTATATAAGATTATTAATTACTTCCCTCCCTTGGCAGATTGCAGAGTACTTTCTAGTACAATGGAAGCTAGATTGTAAAAAGGAGGCATTTAGGTTGGATCTGATTTGAATAATCTGATTCCTGTGTTGTGTGTACTTGGAAACTGGGACCTACCTTCAACCTCCAAGATGTGGCTAAGGGCATTAAAGAGCATTATGGGAACTCTAATGTCTAGATCTGGAGTTGAAAACATGGCATGTTTGATACTGAAATATTTAATCCTAAATAACATAATCTTGAAAATTGAAATCCCCAAACATCAATATTGCTAATGTCTCCATTCTGAAAATCACAAAGCTGGAATATAAGAATCCTAAATGTTAAACCACAGAATCCCAAGCATTGAAGACCACAGTTCTCATGAGCTGACTTTAAGATGGGTAGAAAGATTAATTATGGAGAAGGGATTGGCCAGGTTATATAACAATGATGAAACAAATGTGTCATTTGCCTAGGCTGGCATTCCCATCCCACTGATGAAATTCCAGTTTTAATGAAGAAAAGCCACATGTGTTCAAAGAAGCCAGTGATGTTACTGTCTAGTTTAAAACTATGCATAGAAGGGTGAGAAGACATGCCAGGGCTTTTCTGTATTGTTTCCATTACATTTGTGGTCTATCAGTACATGTGGAACAAATTTCCAAGTGCCCAAAACAACATAAAAACATGATACAGGAGACAGGAGAATTTAAATAGAATCCCTTGTTAAAACATACTAAACCTTAGGAGAGTTTCAAAAGGAGCAGCGTACAGGAAGCAGTGGGAATGTATTGTTCAAATTCTGATATCAATCTCTGGCCTTCACACACATAGTACATGCACATGCACGCCCATGTAACACATGTGCACACCCATTGAACACATACACGTGCACACACACACACACACACACACATACACACACACACACTATGTAAGTAGCCTAATAATATCTAGAAGTGTTTCTTGTGAGTGAGAATTAATTGTCAGTAAGAAAATTAGTAGTGGAGAGATTAGAGCAGCATAAAAATACAACCAATTTTGACTTCACATAACTACCTGAGAATGAGGAGACATGTTAGGTGAGAATTTCAAAATGATTCACCTTCCTAGAAATGGGTAAACTATTTCAGAGAAAAGTGGTAAATTATTATTTGTTTTTAGCAGCCCTTGTGATAGACAATAATGTTAAGGCCTGCAAAGATTTTTAGAATATAAAACTAATTTTATAGCAGAAAATTTAATGGAAACTAATAAAATAGAGATTCAATATGAAAATCATGGATGAAGAAAAATTACTCATTATGAAATATTAACATGTCCTACAATGTAGGTATCTCAGCATATTTCTAGAAGGAGGGCCACATGCACAGTGGCTACAATTGATGCTGCATCTATCATGCATGATGCTGAACACACCTCTTAGTTATCATGATTTTATAATGAAGTGGATGTTTCAGAGACTTTCTAAACCATAACTTCTCACATAAATTTTCATTTCAACTGAATTATTGAACTCTGAATTCACCAACATTCTCTCTAAATTCATAGAAACATGATAGCACTTTTTATTTTTATTTTGTTTTATTTTGATATAGTGTCTAAGTATATAAACATGTCTGGCCTCGAAGTCTCTTTGTAGACCAGGATGGCTTTGAACTAATATATATCTGCCTGCCTATGCTTCCTAAGTGTTGGGATTAAAAGCCTGTACCAACATGTCTGGCTGATAGTGAACTTTACAAAAATATAGAAACATAATTCAGTTGAGTATCAAAGAAAAGGTTAATGTATGCAACAGTACTGAAAATATAAAAGACAGTGCCATGCAGTTTTCAAGCCCTTTTTATCCAAGTCTCAGTAAAAACAAAGACTAAAGCATAGTTGTAAAATTGTGGATGGAGACAGTTGAGAGTCAAGACGGCACTGCAACAAAGGCAGTTATTTTGGAATCTCGTTGTTATGGCTCCTAAGATGTAGACTTGCATTCTCCTGATTTTCTCTAATTGAAGATTATTTTTGTAAAGGAGATGTGGTCTAAGTGACAATTGCTATTCTAGAGTTTCCTAGTAAACTTCTGGAAAAGTTCTTGTCAAAAAACAGGCTCTTATTTCTGGTTGGAGCTTTCTCATCAAATGCCCATGTATTTTTTTTTCCTACTGTAACAAGCTTAAGGGGAACACAGAAACTTTCAAGGGTGTTGCCACATTTGTATTACCTTTTTGTTTTAAAATAAGTTTTAGAAACTTCATTCACAATAACTAAATGCAGATTGGTTTCTTCAAGAAGATATTGAGTGGTATGTGCAGTGAAGGGGGCTTAGATGTTGAAAGGATGAAGAGAAATAGAAACGTCACTACGACCAACCCCACCATTCCTGTGGCTGCTTGGAAACTCTCTCCCTAGAGTTACTAGCCCAACGCAGCACAGTCTTTAGGCAAGCCAGAGTCACAATGCTACATTTGCTTGAGTAAAGAAATGACAAAAAATTCTGGAAGAAAAAAATGTAAGTGAATATCTTAAACTCGTCTCTAAGTGTTCACCTGGAATACACTGAAACGAAAGTTCTTAATAATGAGGTAGATAGCATGTTAGACTTGGTGTCACTGGGACAAATACCTGAGCCAAACAATATGAATGAAGAAAGACTTGTAATGGCTTATAGTTCCAAAGCTTTTTGTACAATGAGCTAGCTTCATGCTATGCAGTTGAGGTAAGACTTAACATCACGGCATGCAGCATGTGGTAGGGCAAAGATACTTATTTCATCAAGACTGGAAGTATGGGCCCTGGACAAGAAACCATGGACAAGAAACCATGAGCAAGATACATCTTTCCAAGGTACCCCATCCACTTCCTCCATGAGACTTACCCTCCAGTTTCAGCACTTCCCACCCACACCTTGAATCCATCAGTAGATTGATCTAACTGCTCCTCCAAAGCCCTGCCTCTTATTGCCACTTACACTGGGTGATCAGTTTTCTAATACATAAGCATTGTATAACATGCCCAAACCATCACTTGTCACTTACCATAGCTACTCTACTGCTTTTACAGTGAATTCATAGAGTGATTTGGTGGAATCATGTATTTTCACAAAGGCTAACCCCATCTTTTAACATCTTGAGAGTCCAGTTTCCAGAAAGTAACCATTTATCTGGGACCTTCATATGTGTACTCACCTCTGTGGCTCAACAGCTCCCTGATAGCAAATGACTAAGTGCAGTTTATACTCATGCTTGGCATGATGGTTGCCATTAAAATTTTACTTTTGTTTCAATTGGGGAATGTTCCATTGCTTTGGATTCTACTACGTAGTGACTTTGGCCTTTTTATGTAGCTCAGGATATTATGAAGAAAGCATTACATCAACACAGTTATGATGAAGAACTGACTTGGGGTCTTTGCTTTACCATTCCATTGTCATTTGAATATGAAGTATCTTCTACAAACTCCCATGTTGAACACTGAGTTTCAGGTGGAGAGGTTATTTTTATAGGTGTAGTAGATAAGACAGAGTCTAGGCAATGTTAATATTTTGGACCCTAGGTTCTAACTGAAGCAAGTAGGTCCCAGTGGTTACTTATTGAAGGTTATATTTGGTTCTTACATCCCTTCCTCATTCTCTTCTTGTCCTCTGTGAGGTGAAGAGTCACCTTCTTCACATGTTCCTCCTCTTGGTTAGATGTTCTAACCAAGATATAGGAAAACAATCATGGGCAGAACCTTCTGAAACTGTGAGCTCAAATAACTCCTTTATCTCATAGTTGTTCTATCATGTAATTTGCCCTCAAAAACAAGAAAAGTACCACTGGCATGGGCAGTAGAGTAATAGACTATCAACAAACGTGTTTCAATTCAGCTACAGCAGGAGTTATGAGATGATTACAAATCAATAAACATGTGCTCACCAAGAATCCAGGTATTTCAATGTCTGGGCAGTACAAGATGCATTCTACTGACCATTCGGGAACATGGATAAGTCCATGTGGACCTGATACTGGTACTTGAGGAAAGAAATAACACTGGGAGGACCAGTTGCTTAATGGTAACCATCACCATGATGGGTTATGTACATAATTCATACTTCAAATAAATATTCCATCTCCTCATTTATCAACTTAATGGTGGTGATTATATTTTCCATGTAGTTTCCAGGTTATTCCAGAGTAATGCATAGGATTATGAAGACAGTTCAAAGAAGAAAAAGAAGAAAAAAAAAGAAGGAGGAGGAAGAAGAAGAGGAAGAGAAGAAGGGGTAGAAGAGGAAAAAGAGCAAGAAGAAGAAGATGCAAAAGCAGAGGCAGAGGCAGAGGCAGAGGCAGAGGCAGAGGCAGAGGCAGAAGACAGGGAATTCTAGCCTTAGCTCTAGAGACAGAAAATGTTACTTACATCTTTTGGAGAAGAGACAGAAAATGTTACTTACATCTTTTGGAGAATAGGTATTTTTTTTTTTTTGTTATACAGGAATTTTATTTGTAGAAGTTTCTCTGACAATCTGTGTACATAAATATTATGTAGTTATTGAAGTAGATTAGAGAATACTCTGTTTTTCATAGTCAGTCTGGCATCATTTGTATCTTTCTCACCAGCACATCTGTTCTCCATTAAATAATTATCTCCTCATCACAGCTTGTACAGCTTGAGGGACCTTTTTCTTTGATCATGTATTTTCTGAGACAAGGAACGGAGCATGACTTCATGGAGATGAGTGAAATGCCCTATTCTGTGTTGTCCAATGAGGAATTCAGCTGGCCATCTTCAGAGATATGCTTCATATTGGTGGCTGGTATATTAACTAAATGGCCTAGCTATTATAATGCAACTAAATGTACAAAATTTCCACCTTCAGGCTATGTTGTGAGACTCCAATAACCTGCCAATAACTTCTATCTTGCTCAACCTAACCAGAGAAGTTGGTTTCCTGTTATCAGGATGGCACATATTTTAAGACCCTAGTGTATGCCTGAAGCTATGGCCAGTGATGAACTTTATGCACAGGCTTATTTTCTACATGTACACAACACATTTACATATGAAAAAATTTAATTCATAAATTGAACAGGGTAAAATCCCAACAATAAATAATGAAGTAGAATAATTAAAATTATATATTATGATAAAGCTTTTGCAAGGGTTGTTTTATTCTTGTGAGAAGATCCAGCCAAATCCTAGCATTATTAGGCTGGTTGACTTAAGGTCATTTCTTGCTGCTGTGATAAAACTGATGAAAGCAACTTCAGGGAGAAAGGTTTTATTTGGTTTACAGTTCCAAGTTATATTCTGTCATCGCCAGAAATGTGAAGCAGTGAATTTCATTATATCAGCAGTCAAAGGCAGAGATAAATGATGTGATACATGTGTGCCACTGCTCACTTTACTCTCTCCTTCTCATTAAGCCCAAGATACCCTCATTTAAGGTGTGTTTTATCATCTTAATTAAGCCAATGAAAATCCTTCACAGACATGCCCACCAGCCATCAGAATTTAAACAGTTTCTCATGCCCTTCCCAGGTGATTCTATGTTGTGTCAAGACCACCATCAAAATCCACCATTGCAAGGATGGGATCTTTTATCATGCAGAGGTAAACCCCTGGTGGGAGGACTACTCCTGTTGCATGCAATTATTTGCCAATAGAGAGCCAAAACATATAGGTATTCAGGCAAATGTTCATGATATTAAATGGTATGAATTGGTTAGGGGGCATAGGAAGAAGAAAATACAAATAGTAGAGAAAATAGAGATTTCTGGCAATACCTGGTAGCTCCTTTTATTGGGCATGTTAGAAGTTACAGACTACATTCAAGAAAACCACAGCAGAAGTTATGTTATTTCTGAACAGACAGGCCTCAATGGGTGAACTGACGAGCAGAGAATTCTGGGATGAATTGTACTCAAAATGGGAAGAGATAGAGAAATTGAAGAGTCATAGAAAGAGTATTTCACCTAGCCTTACAAAAATATGTTAAAGGAGGCTTTAGTTTTTGAATCCTGAAGTGATCAAAATGCTCTTAGCATCTTAAATTATGTCTTGTGTATGAAGCAAAGGGGGACGTATGTGAGTGTCCTGACAGTTTATCAAGTACCACAGACAGGAACTGGCATGGTCATCACCATTGTAATAGCTATGGCTATTGTCATTTAAATCCAATCATAGTGAGCCACATAATTTTCTTTTAAATTATTATTTTCAAATTCCCAGGTGAAAATAAGTTCCCAGGATTTTAAGTTACTGGGTAGTCTAAATTATGTATTCAAGAACTAAAAATATAAACCAGAAGAGAAACTTGTTTTTACAGACTACTTTTTTCTTTTGCTTAGTTATTAATATCTTTCTTGAGACAGGGTGTCCCACTGCAGTCCATACAGTCCTCTAAATCCCTACCTAGGTAAGACGTCTCCGAAATTAAAGATGCTATGACCTAAGCATCCTGAGCATTTCAGATTATTTTTCCTCATGTTGTCAATACATAAAATGTAAGATGATGTCTAACTGGATTTTAGGGCAGTTTTTCTAGATTGCTTCTTCAAGGAATAGGGAACAGAGTTAAGCAAGGATGTGCATATCAACTCTGAATATGGAATGCAAATGGGAAGTTTTGGGCTAAGATATAAATTTGATATGTTTTGGCATTTATAAAATTGTCTAGATTTATTAAAAGCTTGGGATAGTCTAATGAGAAAATATATTGAAAGTCAGAAATAACCCCAGGTGTGAACTGAAGCAAACTTGTGCATTATGTGGTTGGATATAAAATAAGACAAGGTTTTCCTCTTTGCAAATGACTGTTCAATAGGCAGAAGGAGAAGCTAGAAGACGGTGACACCATAGGGCAAGAGAAGGAAAGCAGTAAGCTGTGTGGAATGTTGTACTCTTTGGGGATTACAGTGAAAGAAACATACTCACAAAGTTTGACAACACAGAGGACACTGGTGACTTCCAGGAGAGCTAAGTTATGTTGCAAGACAAAGTTACCTAGTATGTGAAGGGGAACCAGAAATAAATTAAGATTTCTAATGTTACAAAATGTTACTGAGATCCAGTAAACACTATATATATATAAAATATGAATTATGAAAGTGAATAATAATAAAATAATCATACATTTTTTTTTTACAAATTATTACAAATCAAATCCTAAACACATTAATTTTGTTATTAGATATTTTCTTTATTTACATATCATACAATGTCTCCTTTCTCAGTTTCCCTTCCAAAAAAAACCAAAAAACAAAAAACCAAAAAACAACATGAACAAACTCCTCTCCCCCCCTCCCCCTGCTCGCCACCCCACCCTTTCCTGCTTACTGACCCTAGCATTCCCCTACACTGGGGCATAGAACCTTCACAGGGCCAAGGGCCTCTCCTCCCATTGATGACTTACTTGACCATCCTCTACTAAACATATGCTGCTGGAGCAATTAGTCCCACCACGTGTACTCTTTGGTTGGCGGTTTAGTTCCTGGGAGCTCTGAGGGTACTAGCTAGTTCATATTGTTGTTTGTCCTAAGGGGCTGCAAACCCTTCAGCTCCTTGGGTCCTTTCTCTAGCTCCTTCATTGGGGACCCTGTACTCAGTTCAATGGATGGCTGTGAGCCTCTACATCTGTATTAGTCAGGTACTGTCAGAGCCTCTCAGGAGATAGCTATATCAGGCTGGCTTGTCCTTCCTTCAGTCTCAGCTCCATAGTTAGTCTCTGCAACTCCTTCCACAGGTATTTTGTTCCCCCTTTTAAGAAGGAATGAAATGTCCACATTTTGGTCTTCCTTCTTCTTGAGTTTCTTGTGGTTTGTGGATTGTACTTCATGTGTTCTGATCTTCTGGGCTGGGAAATGCAAATCAAAAAAACCCTGAGATTCCACCTCACACCAATCAGAATGGCTAGGATAAAAAACTCAAGTGACAGCAGATGCTGGAGAGGTTGTGGAGAAAGAGGAACACTCCTTCATTGCTGGTGGGATTGCAAGCTGGTACAACTACTCTGGAAATCAGTTTGGCAGTTCCTCTGGAAATTGGTCATAGTACTACCAGAGGACCCAGCTATATCACTCCTGGGCATATACTCAGAAGATGCTCCAACATGTAATAAGGACACATGCTCCACCATCTTCATAGCAGCCTTATTTATAATAGCCAGAAACTGGAAACAACGCAGATGTCCCTCAACAGAGGAATGGATACAGAAAATGTGGTACACCTACACAATGGAGTACTACTCAGCTATTAAAAACAATGAAGTGATGAAATTCTTAGGGAAATGGGTGGATCTGGAGAATATCACCCTGAGTGAGGTAACCCAATCACAAAAGAACATACTTGGTAACACCTTAATTTTTAAAAAAGGAATAACCAATATAATTCATTAAAATTTCAACATAAAATATTGACGGTAATTTGTAAAGTATGGTTAATGAGACTGAATTTGAAAGAAATGGTGAAGAACTGTGATTATTTCTAAATTCTGCCATCTAAGTTAAAGTCATGTGTTCTCATGCTTTTTTGGTTCCTAGGATTGAGTCTGAAGATGCTTGATAATGACTGGACTCCAGGGTTGAATATTAAGATTTGTGCCTGTGACTTGGTGTACATGTTGAATCCAGGAAACTAGAACATGGCCATTTGAGAGGGAAGAAATATCATAAGGGTGAGAGGATATTTAAACACAGGTTGATTGTGGGATGTTGGAGGTGCCAAGACTCTAGAATCACCAGTAAGCTGCCTGTACGTAAGGAGTTGAATTTAAAAGCAGAGCTGTATGTGTTTCAGGTGGCACAGATGGAAGGACAGGTCTACCCCAAGCTTTCAAAGTCCAGATAATTCATTATAAGCCTCAGATGCCCAACATAGATCACAGGATTTGTTGTATTCCCTGTTGGGTATTGATCTTGGTTTGGTGTGATCTTGCAATGTCTTCATTTTTCTCATGTGAAATGGAAATATGTACTTTAGGCCACTGTAATGCTAGACATATGTAACTTATATTTTTAGGTTCAAGTGCCTCAAATTTAAGAGACTGCCAAGTGTCAGAAGATGTATTTGCACTTTTGAACAGTGTAAGATGCTTTAGAGGCCACGGAGATTGTTGACGTCAGACTGACTGCAATTTGTTTTATAAGAAGCGTAAGAGAGCCATGACCAATAAGCTCAGAGGTTAGAAGGCTTAAAGGTGACATGTTTGAGTGCCAGTTTGACACTGGCACGAGATTTGGAGTTGTTAATTTTGATGGACAAAACTCCTAGGATCTAGAATCACCATGGAAATAAGACCATGTTCATATCTCTGAAGGCTTATCTTGGATTCAGTGGGCAGTTACATTCCATGGACCAGGGTCACTGAAAATATAGAAAGGGAAAAAAATATCTGAATAGTGGCCTTTGTGCTTTCTACTTCCTGGCTGTGGCTGCAGTGTGACAAACTGCCTCAAGCTTCAGGTGCTATGGCTTCCCCAACATTATGGACTCTACTCCTGAACTGTAAGCTAAAATAAAGCTCCCGTTCCTTAGGTTACTTTTATTATTGATTTTGCTATAGCAACAAGTCAAATTACTAGTCTAGAGCCTTTTATAACTTCTGTGTGTCTCTGTGTCTTCTCTCTATCTCCCCCCCCCACACTTCTTTTTCTGTTTGCTTCATTCTACAGAATGTTTGAAGAGAAATTTCCCTTTGTTGCCACTAGATATTCAGTGGTATAATTGAATATAAAAAGGAAGAATGGGAATATCGTTCTTTATTTTACTAGCTTTCAAAATTTTAAGTTAGGTGTTAACTAATAACTTATATGCTTTTTTTTTTTGTATCATTGGATTTAAAATTTTGACCACTTACGATATTTCTGATGTATTCATTTTTATTAAGGATAAAAATTTTTATTTGATGACGTTGGTTTGGCCTAATGCTGCTTGTGTCTTAATGTTAATTTTGGTCCTCAAAACTGCTTACACGAATATCTCTGTACAAAAGACATTGAGGGACCCTCCCCCTAGTGGACATCGATTGGTAAATAAAATTGTCAGTAGCCAATGGCTGGGCAGGACAGACACATGTGAGACATTTAGGATTCCCAAGCTCGGGAAAGAGAAGAGAGGAAGAAAGGAATTACTTTGAGAGGAACATAGGGTGGACCAGCCATGTAAAAATTCAGGTAAGATGCTCTAGTGACCACTTCCCTGACTGGATCTGGACAGTAGAAATAAAATATAGATTTTAAAGGTTGTTAACTCTGGAATACGAGAGGGGAGTGTTTGCTGGCTGCAGGAAGGATTCGAAGTGCCCAGACATTAAGCCTGTCAAGGCATATTAAAATAAACAGGTGTGTGTGTGTGTGTGTGTGTGTGTGTGTGTGTGTGTGTCTTTCATTCACAAATCCAGATAGGTCTTGGTGCTTGCGTTCGACCTGTTGGGAGCACAGAGTAGGCTAACTAACTAGCACTATAATTTGACTTTATAAATATTTTAGATTGACTGCTATGTTCTTTGACAATAACTCTAGCAGTTTTGGGTAGTTTCCTGGATGTGTATTATGACTGTACACACTGGAGCCATTGCTGCTCCAGGTCTGGAGTCAACCACTTCTTCAAGGTTCCCAGATTCCTATTAGTGGGGAATATATTGTGGCAATTGTATTGTGGTGCTAAGAATATTCATTATGAATACAATGGTCATTTATTTATTTTAATTTTGCTTTTATTATTGGATTATGTCTTGCTAAGTAATACAATAAAATTATTACTTAAAGCAATTTGGAACAATCTGCATTATCAAATGACACTATTTTTCAATGTTTATTTTCAATTTTTGAGTTGCTTTAAAATAATTTTATTTATATTTTGTGAATTTGAAAAAAGAATTTCAAAAAATTATATATTTTACATCTTTTATTCTTTATTTTTAAAAGTAGCTATTCCTTTCAATTTGTGTATTTTTTGGTGTTTTAAAAAGAAATTTAAATGTGTATCTAAGATATTGATATTGTTTAAGATATTAGATGTGTAATTAGAAATTTATATCACAGATTTCATTTCTCAGCTAACTGATTTTATTCTTTGATAATTTTTTCTACCTTGTTTTCTACTTATTAGTTTTATTAAGCATACATTTTGGTTATCACTCCACATTAGCATACAGAGAACCTCTTTATTTCATTTGAGAGTTGAGAGTTGTACAGCACCCTGATTTTTGGCTGTAGCTAGAGTTTATATAATTAGTCCTATCAAAGTATATTAGGGTTTTTGCAAAGTAATAATTTTGCAGTAATTAACTTTCTGCAAGTGAATTTATATTTTTGTCAGGATTATTTTTGGGGAAACTCTTCAAAGGAAAATACTGCCAGAACATAATGTATAAGTAGTTTTGCTAGATACAAACAAATTACCTGCCATGGATATTGTACTGGCTGGTTTTGTGTGCCAGCTTGAAACAGGCTGGAGTTATCACAGAGAAGGGAGCTTCAGTTGGGGAAGTGCCTCCATGAGACCCAGTTGTGGGACATTTTCTTAATTAGTGATCAAGGGTGTAGGGCCCCTTGTGGGTGGTGCCATCCCTGGGCTGGAAGTCTTGAGTTCTATAAGAGAGCAGGCTGAGCAAGCCAGGAGAAGCATGCCAGTAAAGAGCATCTCTCCATGGCCTCTGCATCAGCTCCTGCTTCCTGACCTGCTTGAGTTCCAGTCCTGACTTCCTTTGGTGATAAACAGCAATGTGGAAGTGTAAGCTGAATTAACCCTTTCCTCCCCAACTTGCTTCTTGGTCATGATGTTTGTGCAGGAATAGAAACCCTGACTAAGGCAGGCATTATATGTTATGCATTCATATTGCCAATATGTGATTGTCTGTGGCTCTTTAGACTATTGTTAATGTTTTAGAATCTAAAAGCATTCAAAATGAACAAAGTGATGTTTACAAAATATATTATGGGAAAAATTGAATTTTTCTGAACAGAATTAAAAATTAAACAGTTTTGCAGGTGATCAAGTTGGCCTCCTGGCCTCAACAATTTTGTTTAGCTCACCTGTTAGGGAATTAAAACATACACACATACAGGCGTGCACGTGTGCATACATACAATGTCATAAACATATAATCTTTTTTAAATATCTCAGGGGATAATTGTCTCTATAGGTTTTAAAACCCGTGAGATTATTATTGGTTTGATAAGACATGGTCTTGCTATGAACCCTTGGGTAGCATCAACTTTTGATCCTCCTGTCTGAGCTTCCCAAGTGTTGGTATTACAGTGGAACACCACCACACTGAGCCTGAGCCTAGGTTGTTTAAGCTGAGGCTTCAAAATGAAATGTTTAAACAGGGTGGTAGTGGTGTATACCTTTAATCCCAGCACAGGACAAGATTAAAATGAAAAGACCAGATTAGCAATTGCACATGGCTCTTGTGTTTTCTGATATTTTATTTTTGAAGACACAGTGGTGTTCAGAGACATTTCTGCTTGTGTATTTAGCCTTTTCAGTGTAGAAACGAGAGCAGTGATTCTGCCAGTCCCCTGCAGGTAAAACATAAATATGCAGCTAAGGAAATCTGATTAAGATCCTTGGTGCTAGACCATGGTTCAGAAGTGAGGATTGGGACTCCAAGAAGAGTGTGTTTACTCACCGCACTAGCTGGAAGAAGCATCTGAGCTCTTAGCTTTTCGGTGAGTCATCTTCAGTGTAGAACTGCTACTGTAGAAACATCAGAATCAGATGCTGATGAATTCTAATCCCTCCTGCTCATATAAATGCTTCCCCCTTGCAGTATTGGTGACACTGGCTCTTCCCTCTTGGATCTGTCTCGTGGTGTGATTGTGCAGATTATCTGAAATCTTAGTACGTAACTGTTCTCTATTTCTCTCAAAAGGGCTTGAAGGAAGCAGAGACTGTTTCTAGTCTTGATGATAGTAAATTAGCAGAGTTCAAAATCTATTTCTTATTTTAGCAGGGAAATAAAAGCATAGATAAAATATGTAATCAAATAATATGATTTCAAACACATATGTTAGGCCACTTGCGTTGGCTTTACCTTCTTCCCAGTGAGTGCTACTGTCCCCTGCACAGGTAAACAGCAAGATGTCATTTTGAAAGGAAGGGGTTTTCTCATCATGCTTGGGACCTGCTGGTCTTTTCATGTTGCAGGCTCCAATTCCCAGAAATAAAAGAAAATAAAGTTTTGCTCTTTATAAATTGTTCAGTGTGTGACAGTCTGCTGTCACAATGCAAACAGATTAGGACAACTACTATTTCTTTATGGGAAAATTTCTACAACCATTTAAAAATATAAAATATATTCTCCTGTCCCCCATACCTGATCCTGTTCCCCCTTTCCCTCCCCTCTCCTCCTTTCTACCCAGATCCCTCCCTCCCTCAGCTTCCCATTATTATTGCATTCTGCCTTCTAAGTGAGATTGAAACATCCACACTTGGGTCTTTCTGCTTGTTACACTTTTTAAAGTCTTTGGGTTGTATCTTAGGTATTCTGTATGTTTTGGCTAATATCCACTTATTGGTGAGTACATAACATGTATGTCCACTGGGGTCTGAGTTACCTCACTCAGGATGCTATTTTCTAGTTCCATCCATTTTCCTGCACATTTCATGATGTCCTTGTTTTTAATAGCTGAATGGTATTCCATTATGTAAATGAGTAAAAGGTGTAACTTTTAACAAGCAAATGAAAGATCTGTATGACCAGAACTTCAAATCCCTGAAAAAAAGAAAATGAAGACCTCAGAAGATGCAAAGATTTCCCATGCTCATGGATTGGTAGGATTAACATAGTAAAGGTGGCCATTTTACCTAAAGCAATCTACAGATGCAATGCTATCCCCATCAAAATTGCAACACAATTCTTCACAGGCATGGAAAGAACAATTCTCAACTTCATGTGGAAAAACTAAAAACCAAGGGTAGCCAAAACAATTCTGAACATCAATGAACAATGAACTTCCAGGGGAATCACCATTCCTGACCTCAAGTGGTTCTACAAAGCAATAGTGATAAAAACTGTATGGTATTGGTATAGAGACAGACACCTTGATCAATGAAATAGAATTGAAGAAATAAACCCACACTCCTGTGAACACTTGATCTTTGACAAAGAAGACAAAACGTAAAATGGAAAAATAAAACAACTTCAATAAATGGTGCTTGTCTGATAGTATGTATGTAGGAGAATGAAAATAGATCCATATTTATCACTTTGCACAAAGCTCAAATCCAAGTGGATCAAGGACCTCAACATAAAACCAAATACACTGAATCTACTAGAAGAGAAAGAGGGAAAGAGCCTCGAACTCATGGCACAGGGGGAAGTTTCCTGAAGAGAACACAATGGCTCATGCTCTAAGATCAAGAATGATAAGCTGTTCTAAATTTGATTTTTGTAATTATCACATAACTGTGAATATACAAAAACATCCCATTGAGTCATATAGCTTGACTGAATCTCAATAAAGCTGTTTCAAGAGGAAAAAAAAAGAATTGATAAATGGGACATCATGAACTGGAAAGCTTCTGTAAGGCAAAGGACACTGTGAATAGGACAAATCAGCAACCTACAGATTGGGAAAAATCTTCACTAACCCACATCTGATAGAGGGCTAATATCCAAAATATATAAAGAACTCAAGAAGTTAACCTCCTTAAAACCAAATAATGCAATAAAAATGGCATACAAACAGAGAATTCACAACAGAGAAATCTCAAATGGTCAAGAAGCACTTAAAGAAATGTTCAAAGTCCTTAGTGATCCAAAAAGTACAAATCAAAGTGACCCTGAGATTCTACCTTACACCAATCAGAATGGGTAAGATAAAACACTCAGGTGACAGCCCAAACTGTGGAGAAAGAGAAACACTCCTCCATTGCTGGTAGGATTGTAATCTGGTACAACTACTCTGGAAATCTATCTGGTGGTTCCTCAGAAAATTGGAAATAGTTCTACCTGAAGACCCAGCTATAATACTCTTGGGCACATACCCAAAAGATGGCCCACCATACCACAAGGACACATGCTCCACAATGTTCAATTTCTTCCTTCCTTCCTTCCTTCCTTCCTTCCTTCCTTCCTTTCTTTCTTTCTTTCTTAAGATTTATTTATTTATTTATTTTTTAATTTTATGTATGTGAATATCCTATAACTGTCTTCAGACACACTAGAAGAGGGCATTGTATCACATTACAGATGGTTGTGAGCTAACCTGTGGTTGCTGGGAATTGAACTCAGGACTTCTGGAAGAGCAGCCTTAACCAGTGAGCCATCTCTCCAGCCCTAACCTCCTTCCCTCCCTCTCATTCTCCCTCCCTCTCTCTCTCTCTCTCTCTCTCTCTCTCTCTCTCTTTCTCTCTCCCCTTCCTTCTTTCTTTTAGTAATAATTTCAGTGCTTTACCTTTTTTATCCTTTCTTTGTGTGCATTTGTATTTTGTCTACCTGTTTGTCTCTATGAGGATGTCAGAGCCTCTGCAATAGGGTTCTAGACAGGTGTGATCTCCCATGTGGGTGCTGGGAATTGAACCCAGGTCCTCTGGAAAAGCACTCACTGCTCTTAGTCACTGAGTCATCTTTACAACTCCTAGTTTGATTTCTTTAACTTCAGCACTATGATAATTCAGAAATAGAATAGACTTTATAGAAGTATATTATTAATTATTTGAATTATGCAAATGTGAAGAGAATTAGAAAATCACTAGGGCTAACATTCGTGAACTTCAGGATGAAAGAGGTGAATGCTTATTAATAATATAGAATGAAAACCAGTGCACACACTCCAGTGACCTTCCTACACTCAGTCTTTCAGACAGCATCTTCCAGTCAACACTAACCTGAGGGTTTTGTATTGTATCCTACAGAGAGCACAAATGTGATGTCTCCTTGAAAATGCACATGCTTCACAAATACATGCCTGGAGCTTCGACCTTGTTCCGTCTTCTTCACTCAAATGATTTGTCATAACTATAAACAAATGAAACTATTGCTTTATTTTTTTTTTGCCAGAGGTTTATTTCACTCATTATAGCTAGACTATAGTATTACGTTACACAAATAAATAATCGTTGTCTATCTTCTTCTCACCAAGAAGCATAGTGTTTTTCACGGTCACCATAACTAACAGTGTTGCAGTAAAATGCTGAGGATTTACCTCTTTGGAGGAGAATGAGATGACCTCTGTCTATTTCAGAAACAAGTATTTTCCAAAAGGGAAGTGTCTCGTGGGTGTTTTTGAGTCGTAGGTGGAAGACTCCGGGAACTGGCAGAGTTCTCTGTCCCCATCATACTTCGAGGTTTTCTTTAATAAGTATCTGTAGGCAGGTGTTTGCTCTGTGTATCCTTGGAAATCAGCTTTGCTCCCACATACTGTGTATCTCACACTAATTTTGGGGGGAAAAACAGTGATATGTAAAAGAAGGAGTAGCTATCGAAGTCATTCTTGCCTTCAATTTAGAGTGCCATATGAAAGATAGCTGCAGACAAGAAGTGGGAGGAAGGTGGGCTATTTCCTCCTGGGAGAACATGGCTATTTTAAGAGAACATTTTTTATTCTTTCTTTAATTATGTTTGGTCTGCTTTGTTATATGATCACTGCTCATAAGATAGGGATCTCTGGCTCCAACTGGAAACATGACATCGGGAACAACCCAAGGTCATAAAATTGATGAGCAGTCCAGGATTTGAAAGAAGGGAAGAAGTCACATAAAAGAAAGTCATACCAGTGCCCTTTCTCTGCCAATCAAAATGGGCCTGCCAATCACCCGGGTGTAGAAGTCGAATGTGCTTCTTCCTACCAGTTCCAAGCTCCCGAAATAAGACTCGGACTCAACATATATTTACAAACACCTTGGCCATATAGCTCAGCTCTTCTCTGACCATAATCATAACTTTAGATGACCCATTCATTTTAATCTATATTCTGCCTTGTGGCTGGTTACTTGTGCTCAGGTACCCTGTGTCTGTCTCCTCACATCTGACCTTGTGGATCTCCCACCTGGCTCTATTCCAGAATCCTTTCTGCCTCCTGGATGTTCCACTTCCTAATTCCTGTTTAAAATATAGCCCATAGGCTTTTTAATCGACAGACGATGCACAATACACAATACTATACAGAAGATATACTCTTGGCACCTGGGCAGGAAAATGCCCTATTTTGAAAACTGGTTCTAGGGACTTAAGGAAATAGCTCAAAAGCCCATTTAGCATGTAAGTTGGAGAAATGGATTCTTTGGTAGGTGCCTGCTCTCAGCCTTGGGAGTCTGCATGGAGTCTGCATTACCTTGCAATATACTCCCCCTATCTCTTACAGTTTGCTCTGTGTATCTGAATTCTCTTTACAGAGAGTGCAAAGATGTGGGAGCCAAGGTGAGACCAGAGTGAGATTCCAGAGATATTAAGTCATTTTTGGCACAGTACTAAGTACAATGCTCCCAGTGCCCATTTTCAGTATCCACATGAACATCAAAACCCAGTTTTCCTGGGTATTGTACTGCTACTCTCTCTCTGACACCTTCTCTCTCATTTCATACACATATAATATTGATTTTCACACCTCTTGATATTTATAATCAAAGGCATACACCCCTATTCCACCTTCAAGTTAAGCTAAACATTAAAAAATAACATTGCATTTTCCCATCTTTTATAAATAGAAGCCTTTTAAATGTAATTTTGTTCATTGCCTTTTCTACTTGTTATTTTTAAAAAAGGAAGGCAAAGAGGAAAATTCACTTTATAAAGTCACTGTAAACCAGCGAACTAGCAGCTCAAGAGACTTGAGAAGTCTTCTCTTTTTTTGCACACAAATTAGGAGCTATCTTACTGTTTACCTTTGATGAAATAGTTGCATTCACTTTCTGTTTGGTTTGAGTTCAAGGATATATGTGAAGAAGCAGAAAAGATGATGTAATGATGTAAGATATAAAGCAAGCCAAGCAAGGTGCTTCAAAATCCAGCATTATCGAAACCTCAAATTGATTAAGTTCGAGTTCTTATTATTTACAGTAAGAAAAAAATACTGTTGATATAACTTAAATGTCAGGACTTGAATCTGTGTAGTGTCAGTACTAAGCTGCTCAGATCTAACCAGTTTGTGCTAAGCACCTTCTGTTAGCATCCAACAAACAGGGAAAGGTCTGCAATCACACCAGCACTTGAAATAGCACTGGACTCTACAAGGCAAAAATCCTTTGTCTTTTGCAGAATCCGGAGCCCAGATGTCACTTTCATGTAGTATGAAAATACCTAGTGGTATTGGAAGGGGAAGAAGGTGATTAAAACTGGAATCAGAGTTTTTTGATTATAGCAGGCATTTCAACACCTTTATTGTTGCAGAATTTCAAGCTGTTGTCTACCAGGCTACACTGAAATTGATGTGAAAAATTTTACAGTGCTTGATGAAATTTTCACCAAATGGTCTTTTTTTGTAAAAGTCACAACAGAAGTCATTTTTTGTGACCAAGCATTGTTAGTGGGGACGGTGGCTGAGGCCTGAAAGTTTCATGCATTCTGGGAAACCACTGCTTGGCAAAGCCCTTCTGTGGTTGTTTTATAGTGTGGAGCTTCACTCTGCAATAAAAATAAAACCAAATTCATTTGGGCTCAGTCTTTTTGTTGCTTTATTTAATTTTCACTTTGGCGTGTGGCCCTTAAAGCTTTAACAGGGCCAGTGTGGCTTTGGAAGTGCTTACTAATTCAGCTTGGTTAATGGCTTCCATGGCAGAGGCCAACTCAGCCGTTTAGTCTCGTTCTGGCTTTCTTTCTCTTTTCTCTTTGATTTTCCTTCTGGTGGGAAACCTCTACACGGGGCAACCTATTATCAGTCAATGTTTTCTTGACTTTTGAGGTAACTGCCTTAAACTTACTGGCTTGCAAAGGCCTAGAAATGCCTCTGAACCAGCTCCTAAAGCTATGGGAGAGGAAAGAAAAGTGTTTGCTTTTTTTAAAAAAGGCCTTTCAGATTTTCTCTCGGGTGAGTTTCTGAGACCTGAACAGCCAGCCGGGAGCCACAGGCCCCACGACTCCC
>NW_022196906.1:87862575-87877523 GCF_008632895.1 Mastomys coucha | reverse complement strand
AAGGAGAAATTCGCATGTAAATAAAGAAAATATCTAAAATAAAAAAAAAAAATAAAAAAAATAAAAAAGGCCTTTCAGCATCTGCAGCATGATGTCCACAGCTTGCTGTGCAGTGCAGATTCAGTTAGGTTCAGAGAACCCAAAAGGAGTTTGTGTATGTGTGTGTGTGTTTCTCAGTTGTGCAGGTTTGTGGAAAGAATAGACACACTGGCATTGGGCAGTCTATCCTTCAACTCCTGGGACCAAAGAATGTTCTGAGTACAGTTCCTAACATCATTGGGTAGTTCACGATGAAGTGTTTTGTACACACACGCACGCACACACACACACACACACACACACACACACACACACACACAGGTGCATGAGTGGAATGTCAACCTGTTTCACCTGTTTGAGATGCTGTCTTTTTTTACTGGGGGTGGGTAGGGTGTTTACCACTGAACAGATGTATTGGTTGGCCTGAGAGCTTCCAGGAAATCAGCTGTCTGCTCCTTCTATCTTACTGTAGGTGCACCAGGATTACAGTTGTTAACACCTATGCCCAGATTTCACGTGGATTCTGGGGATGTAAACGTAAGAAGGTATACTCAAGCTGTTTTGACAAGCGCTTAATCTGAGCCGTTACCTCAGCCCAGCCATGAGGGAATTCTAATGTTCTATATGTAAGTGATCGACTTGACAGGTCTTAACCATAGATTTCCACATTTCTTAAAATGTATGCTCCTTGAACTTTATTCAAGGCAATATCATTAACAAAAAAAAAAATCAATGTACCATTTTTATTTTTGTTACACCTTAAAATAAGTGCAGAAGTATCCCTTGGACATTGTGAACAACGATATGCTCAGGTGAAGCTGACCACAGTAGCTTCAATTTGTGCTAGTCTATAATTATCACCTGCAGCAGCAGGAACATTTATCCAATTAGCATTGTGCTATCCTTGCTCTATAGTGTGATGTCCGGCACATGGAAAAGGAGATCTAAATCATCTGAAAAGTGCCCTGAAGTGTTTATCTTGTTTACTTGGAAAAAAAAATTCAAATGGAGAAGAGACTACTCCTTCTGCTCAGAGGAATGTCTCTATCCCACACAGTGGACACTTTCCTCCCTAGCAGTGAACCAAAATCCCCAAGAGCTTCAAGAATGCGTGATCTGCTTACCCGGATGACTGCAAAAATACCCTGAGTCAACTCTGGTCTGCCTGATTCTACAGTGCTCTCTATTAGCAGCAATCTTCATAGCTGCCAAGAATTCATCATTCCCTTTCTTTTGTTCTCTACATCACACACACACACACACACACACACACACACACACACACACACACACACTCACTCATTGTGATTACACCCTTCCCTGAAGTCTTCACCATTATGCCATCATGTTCCAGGCCTGGGATGTCTGAAAAGATCAGAACCATCTTGTCTCAGAATCCTAGATTTGGTTTGTAAGTTCTTTGGCTATATGCCATAAACTTTTGAATACTCTCAATCTTTCTTTCTGTAATAAGCTGGGACCTAGCTAGTATCAACACATGCATTATCATGTTCTGTTAAAAAATATCCCCACCCCTCCCCGAGTTCAGCACACATTAGTACACAGTACCTAGTGCCTAGCCTACAACACTACAGTCAGTGATTGTTGGCACTATGGCTAATGGGAAAACAAAGGCACAAAGCTGGTGAAAGAAGAAACAGCTGGAAAAAATTTCACAGTTGTTTTCTGTTTAATAGAGTGAAGAGCCAGTAAAGAACAGAAAATAATAACTAAAACTAAATTTTCTGATACTTTCAGGCAATGAGTTATTGTAGGGTATCAAATTTCCTGGACAGGAGGAACTTTGTAGCATCTGTTTACTTTTGTGTAAATTCTTCCTAAAATGGTATTTTACTTTTTCAGTTTGTTACATTGAGTCGATTGCATGTAATTTAACCTTGTCCCGAATACCTACTAATAAAAACAGCATCTTAACCAAACAATTAAAATGGTATGTAGAGCTAGACATTTCAGGGGCTTCCTTTGAGAAATTTTTGATCCAGCTGTGAAAGTCATGTGAATAACTCAGAGGTCCTTACATAAAAAAGGCCTTGGCAACTTTCTCTGTCTCCTTCAGTCTGCATTGTTTCTCTTTCAGGGACATTGTTCTAGAGACACACTGTTAGAAAGGTGATATACCCTTTGTTAGGAATGGCAAGTTTATTCTAGTAGTTACATTCTAGCTTTAGTACTTGACTCTCCATCTTGCCCAGGGTTTGTAGAACAATATATACCCAATTGTGCTCAGATGTGAAATATTTTTATATCTTCTTTAGGGACTGCATCAGTCACAGATGTAAAACTTAAGTCATAAATGTTTGTTGAGCACACAGTACTGGCAGCTGTTCCACGCTCTTAAATTTTCCATCAGTTCAGTCTCTATTGCAGCTGGATGAAGTGGTGGTCTTTGCTGTCAACCTTTTATACATGGCAAACAAATTGGGTAATGCTGGTGATAGAAAAGATGTGTGGCCTTTGGTCGCTTATTTATTATTTATTTGTTTGTTTATTTATTTAGTGTTCGCTCTTCCCACTGAGCCATCTCTGAAACTCTGGCCTTGCTCTTTCATTTTCCTCTTGAGTATTCTCTGTACATACGTGATCATCTTGGGCTCTACTGTCTGTGGTCCATTCCTGCTGATGTGTTTTACTTTGTACAGGACACCTATTCTCTGCTCTTTTCTTAGTTGTCATTGATTTAAGTGTATCCTTTGAAGACAGATAAATATAAGAATGATCACTAGGAAGTTGGGATGGAGCTGGTAGACAGGGCTCTATGGTGGATTTCAAATTTCGGCACAATAGAAAGTAATTATTATCTCTTCCCCCACCTCAGAACTTTTCACTGGCACATCCTTCATAGTGCCCTGTACACACATGCCAAAGTTACCATGGAGCCTTCTGTCTTTCCTCCCCATTCCCATGTTCCCACTACATGCAGGACGGCCCAGGGAAATCAGTTTCTTTGACTTTACTATGCAAGGCAGCTCACCCTTCTCTTTTCATGTAATTTCATATCTAAAGAGAATTCCAGATGCTAAAAGAAGCTGTGTCTTACAGAATATAGAAAGGCAACCCCTGCTAGGTTTTGTTCCTTTGTTTTCAATACTGATACACTTTTTTCTTACTATATCTACTAATGAAAAATTAACTAACAAACAAACAAACAAACTAACTAACTCATCTTTAAATATATTGTAATGTGAACTCTACCAAATAAAAAGCATATCTTAGACCTAGTTATGCTTTCCAAGGAAAACGTTGAATATTTAACTATCGAAGGCAGATTACAAAGGATACACGAAACTCTGTATACGGATTAATATCTCCTTTCTTCTCTCCACTTTTCTACTAAGCTTTTTCCACCTTCCCTGCTTTTTCCCCTTCGACAACAAAAAGAATTCAGAAAGACTATTATGGAAATTGTCTACTATTTCTCTGACTATAATTTTTCACCACTGGCTTGGCCTGACCTTTGTTAACAGCTAATAATGACTAAGGGATTACTTTTTATCAAATGTTGTGCTGTGCATGCCACAGGTATTAAATCATTTAAACTCATGCAGAACAATCCAATGGGACATCTATACAATGGGGCATACACCTCCTGAAGCCCAGTTCTTTTTGCTTTATAACTGAATATACTGAAGCCCAGAGATATATCTTGTTCAACTCATGAATAGCTAGGCTTGTACCCATAATGTCTTATCATTTATGTCTCCTTTTTGAGTCAACATCCCTTCCTACTTCATTTGCTGTGCATCTATAGGCCTTCACCCTCTTTAATGTGTGCTTCTCTTTTTATCTGTATAGAATAGGAATGCTTAGAATAAATAGAATTTAACTTATGAAGTCAATATCATTAATTTTATGCACGGTATTAAATCAACAGCTTCTGAAGAAAGTCTTGTTTGTAATAGTTCTTATGGTCTTCGTGTACAGAAAGAAAATAGCTTTTTTTTTTTTTTTTAAATTAGTTAGAGACCTCGTGGTTTTATATAGGTAGGTGGCTTTTTTCAGTAACTGAGTAGATGGAAGCCCGAGTACCTTCACATAATTGCTAAGGTGACTGCGTCCTTCATGCTATTTACTGGCTAACCCTTCATTTCTCTTTGGAAGAACTCAGAGGCAAGAGGTTCTCTTGTGTATCCGGTTCCTCTGTTGGTAAAGGCAGGCAGTCCCCAGGCCTCTAAACAATTGACTGTAGTTGAAATGTTCATTTTGTTTATATAGTTTCTAGGTAGTGGATCCCGGGCTGTTTAGTGCTAGTGACAACAGATTTCACAGCAGTAGACTGCTTTATTCCCAGATCCCTCAGACAGGTCCTGGACAGGCTTCTAGGAAGTTCCTGTCTCCAGTTGTTTGCTTCCTGGAGGGAGCAGGGAGTGAGTGGCCCAGCTGGCAAGAGAACAGTGGATCTAGCAGGACCCCGTTAGGCTGCTTTCTTCCTGTTCCAACCTCTATGCAGCTGGACAGGAGTCTCTTGCTGAGCACACCGCATAAGTGTATTATAACACTGATTCCCCATAAGGACTGAATTCTTCATATCTACTTTCAAACACTTTCACAATCAGTTTCCCTGAAGTTCTCTTCTTAGGTTTTTTCTTATTCTTTTTTTTTTCACCTTAAGAGAGAAGATTAAAGGCATCTGCCCAAGCGACCCTGCTGAAAAGATGGGAAAAAACGACACTGAATCCCAGCTGATAAGATTAGATGTGTTGTTTCACCACGGTTTCCAGAGCAAAATAAGTGATAAGGACTCAACTCAGAACTCCTCGACAAAGAGCTCACTTGCCCATGGTGAGCTGGGTTTCCCTGCAGATTGAGATGTGCAAATGACTAGGGAGCAAAGCCTTTGTATGGGACTCAGTATCTGCTCTTTCCAGTGGCTTAGTGCCTATTTCTACCCTGCTCACCTTTATCTGCTCCCCCACCCCTTTACATAAACAATTAGAGGTGTCCTATAAATGCACATGGAACATGTCAATATAACACCATCACATAATACTCTCAAGCATTCACGGGTATTCTCCCCCCCACAAAATCTACAAGTGCTATGTCAGAAGCCTGTCCGTTAGGTGTCAGGGTGGCTGTCCCGAGGCCCTTTGACAGCATTGCTTTTGTTATTACAGTATGTCAACCTGGATTTGCTCTGTCACACGGATGTGCCATCAGTAGCTTGGTTTTTGACAGTTTTAGTTATGTTTCTTCTTGTAGCAGATTGTCATGCACACTGGAAAGAAGAAATGTAGTTTGCTAAATATAAATCTTCCTGGATAAAGAGAGCACTAGTTCCTGGGCAAGAGCTATCAACTGTTTTTCTTTTTCTTTTTTTTTTTTTTTGCATTAATTTGCTTCATGTTGAGGCATGTTGGTTGGTTTCATTTGTGATAAACATGTTTTAATATCTAGTTAAACCATGAAAGAATTTGATAATTTTATCTTATCAGATGCAAGTCCCTTCATTTTATAGTTATATAAATATAAGTTATAGTTATATAAATATAACTTATATAAATATAGTTATATAAACATAGATATTGGGAAAACAAGGATATGTTGGTGTTACTGAGGAGATATTGGGGCATGGCACGTCCATGATGTGGTGTGTAGGCTCTTTCTGCCTTCACAAAGGATTGAGCAGGAAACGGGCAGCAGTGACAGTATAGATTCATTAAAAGTGAGAGTGAGGGGTACATGAGAGGGCTTGGAAGAAGGAAAAGGAAGGGGGCAAATGTAATTATACTATAATCTTAAAAATTATACTAAAAAAGAATGAGAGGAGAGGCATACAATTCATTTCACAGAATGGAAGTGAGTTGGGGTGAGTATGTAGCTTTAGAGCTCTAGTTCAGCAGTCTTGTCTTTCTTTATAGAAGGGAGGGGGGCCTTGTATCAAAGATAGGGTTCTCTTGGCTGACTGGTTTCTTTGATGGTTGGATAGGGTTGCATAATCATTCTCTCTCTCTCTCTCTCTCTCTCTCTCTCTCCCTCCCTCCTCTCTCATGTGTGTATGCATATATGTAAGTATGTATGTATACATGTCATAATGCATGTTGGAGATCAGGAAAGCTTCATATGTTGTCCCCACTTTCTACCTTCTTTTGAGACAGTGTGTCTCCTTGTTTATTGCTATGCACATCAGGCTAATTGGCTAGTGAGCTTGTAGGCATTTTCCTGTCTGCAGATCCCATTTTGTCATAGGAATGTCAGTAATACAGAGGCATACTCCTGTGTTCAGTTTGACATGATTTCTGGGGATCTCAATTCAGGTTTTCATGTTTTCTTGACATATGCCTTACTGACTGAGCCATCTCTCCAGCTCAGTTTGTCCAATCTTTGGCATGGTCTTGGCAGTCCATGTGGTGAACTATCCTTGTTACTGGGTCCCAGGGTTATCTTTTTTATGGCTCACAGTCCTATATTCCTGACCCTATATGAACCGTGTCATTACCACCAACATTACAACAGTTGGAATTACATAAGTCTGCATTATCGAAAGGACTCTGTGAATGGGTATGTATGATCCCCTAGAGTCTGTGACTTGAAAAAGCTTGACTGAAATGTCAGTACAAGCATTTCTTCTACACACTAATTTAATAAACTCCCTTGGAGACACATGAGTACAGACTTAAAGGGATACCAAAACTGTTTATAAATAAATAAATCTCTTCTGGCCTGCTCAGCTGGCAGAGCAGGTGTGCAACTATTCAACGCCCTTTGGATCTAAACTAGTTCCCAACAAGAACAGCAGGTTTCCATGTGTAAGTTCATAGCACAGTTTCTCTGTCTCAGTTCTCATAAAACCCTGTTTTACATGTTCTGTTTAGATTATTTTTTTATTTGATCAAACATTTGAAAGAAGCTATGATGGTTTGAATGAAAACTGTCTCCCCTAGGCTCATGTGTTTGAACATTCAGTCTACAGTGCTGTTTGGGGGGAAATTATGGCAGATATTTAGGAGACAGACCTTTCTAGGGGGAAGCACCTGTCCATTTTCTCTGGTGGTTCCTTTGGCCTCCACGTCTTATGACCTTTCGTGTCTTTTCAACCTTGCTATCCTTTAAGATCAACTCAGACGTCATTCTCATTTTTGTCCCAGTAGACAACTCCCTGTTCTTGCTCTTAATCCACAGAGCTCTTGTGAGCCCCATGGCTTATTTTTCCTTATATTCCAGTAGCTGTCTTTATGTCTATCCCCTACAATGACTACATCCTCCAAGTACAAAGGTCATTTCTTCTATTCTGTTTGTTCATGCTAAGTGTTCGGTAACAGAATGCATGAATAAAAGACCCTCAGAGACCCTGTCAGTATGGGGTGCCTCTGATGTTCTCCCTGGAGTACTAGGCAAGGCTCCCTTGCAGTAAGGAGCCTGACAGCCTCTGTCTGAGAGAGTCATCTATTGACTCAGCATTTCTGGTTGATATATCATTGAAGGAGCTGAGCCTGGCAAACAACTTTCTTCTGCAGGGATTGACTTTTATTATTAGACTTTTAAATTTTATTTGAGAGGAATTTGAGTATTCCCATTATAAGTTGCATGCATATTATCCATGTAAAAATGAAAGAAGCATTAACATAGAAATGAATCAATAAAAACAAAATAATAAAGTGAGCAAAGAGGAAATTAAGCCAAACAGATTAGCTTGCTTGGCTTCCTGGGTGAGAGAGAGCCTAGCCTTTATCAGCTGTGTCATCTCTCTAGCCCATGATTAGCTTACTTGAAGCAAGCCTATACATTCTCTGTACAGGCGCATTGCAAACCTTTGTGTTGTGTGCCTCTGATATAATTAAACTAGAGGTTATTAAAGCAATGCTTTGGGGGAACAGAGGAATTCATTAGCATATCACATAAACACTAATAGGATCAGTTACATTTTTATAGGACCTGTATAGGCACAATGTTAAGATCTCTACTAAGTACTTGAAGTTCAGCTATCTATTCTGAGCAGCTGATGTAAGGTGGAGTTTCTCCTATATGGCTGCTCGATCTAGGGATGATAGGACTGTATTTTGGTGGAAAGGAACCCATACTTTAGCAAAAGTCTGTGACTCCTGGAAGGCTAATAACACGTGGGTTGCCACCTCTAGCGAGGGTGCATTTTACCTTCGTTTCTTTTTAAATATTGCACTAGTCTTTACTAGTTTCTTTAAACAGGTTACAGAGTAAAGCTGTGGCTTGCAGACAGCTCCTAGTTTACAGAAACCAGATTTCCTTGTCCTCTGTTAGTCCTTTTAATTAAAAGGCAAGGTGAAGTGGACTCCCAGTCGGAACACAGGACTAAGCCTTGTCTTCAAGCCCCCCTTCATTTTGGGGATCATAAAGGGGCCGATATTTGCTGGATATGTGCTCTCCACCACTGGGGTTCATCCTTGGTTCCATTCTACTTATGGAATATAAACCTTGATGGGTCATGTTTAATAGGAATTGTGAGATCATCCTAGCACTTTTCATATTTTACTCTACAATATGTTACTTCTTTTTCTTCTGTGGTTTTTAAATGACTCTTTAAAAATTAATATGCTGAGACTTTATTATGCTTTCATTCTTATGACAGTGATATTAATGTAATAATGGTGGTGCTCTTAACAATCATACAAAGTGAAGCTCACCACCATGTACCGAGTCATTAATAGAAGGCTTGGTAGCAAGTGAGCTTCGATGGAAACAGAAGGAAAGGCATAAACATCAGGCATAAAAAGGTTATCTCAAAGCAAACTTGGTATTATGTCCATTTAAGAACCTAATAGTTACATATTTTTCTTTTTGTATTTCTATTGCTATGGGCAACAAAATGCCTTTTACTATTTTATTTCCTCTTTAATTTCACATCTTCCAAGTAACTACATGACAGGAACCTTTTCATACTTTTCTTAAATCCCCTCAGCTGAACACATAGGTGTTCAATAGATGCCCATGGCTTGCTTGATGTGAACAAATGAATAGTGATACTTGTAAGAAATATGTCTGGGATTTCAATCATGCTTATTGATGTTCAATGCCATGCAGACTTTGCAGAATGGGGTTTCTTTCTTCCTTGTTTCCTTTCCTTCACAAGTGCTTTGAGTAGACTGCACAGCTAGCCAGTGTGGGCTGGCAGTCAAAAATCTACCAGGGTGGGAGGCAGTAAAAGCTGAACCAGAAGCCTGTGCAGGGTCAGGAAGAAGCTAAGAACTTAGAGACCAGTGGCAATGTGTGGAATACCAGAGTCCAAATGGGATGAGGGGGCTGTCAATGTGAGTCCTCAGCTAACTCTTGAGTCTTTGGATGTAAAATGGGTGATAGCACAGTTTAAATATTGGATAGAACCAGAATAGTTGATAATGTAAATAAACATGATAAAGAAATGTGAGTCAATTCCTCTCTCTCTCTCTCTTTCTCTCTCAGGATTAAGAAATATTGATTTTAGAACCTAGACAGGGATTGTCTAATAAGTGCTCTTCATCTTGAAATTATAAACAGAACTCAGGGCTTAGAGATATTCTATCTAAACCCTTCCCAAATCAAGTTAAATTTGTACATCAAAATAATAATTTTAACAGATAACCCACTGATGAAATAGGAAGACACGAATGCACGATGATATAATTATGTAAATTAACAGAATATTTAAATGTTTCCTTTTCGTAAAACAAGCTCCCAAGACATTTTGAGAAAAATCCATTGGACTCTGTGTTAATTACATATGATCAACATTAATATCATCATCAGTGGGACAAATTAAAATGATGTCCCTATTGTTAAGTTAAGTAAACACAAACTGAAGTGTATTCTATAAAATAGTTCACCTGTAATAGTCAAAGCATTAAGATTCTTAAAGTTGAGAAAAAGAGACTTGTGTCATAAAGAACATAGGTCCCTGACAAGTGAATGCAACCAGTAAATAAAGATGTGGCTGCCTGTGCAAGAACATGGGTGGTCTCTAGGGAGTAAATAAGTTTGTATTAGTGTTCCCTTCATAGTACCCATGCTCACAGTGTGGTTTATAGAAAAGTATGCTCTTGTCAGAGTTGTACATAATCATGGTCTGTCAGTGACAGGATGTGGTGCCAGTAACTTTTCAAATGGTTCAAGAAAAGAATGTTGTAATTGACTTCCCAAGGTTTTTGTAAGTTTGTGGTTGCCTCCAAAAATAAATCTCAGAAGTAAACAAAACAAAACCCCTCAAAACTCCTAAGTTCATTGTAGGAACACATAAGCTGATCATCAATTCCAGAAGTCATTGCCAACTGCATGCAAGGAATTGTTTACATGTTCACAAGTGCTCTCATTCATAAGTAACTTCAAAAGAGTTACTCTCCTGGAAAATCCCCAAAGAAAATATCAAAATAGCAGCAATAGCTTTTGAGCCAATCAACTATCAACTGGGCCTTTTGATCATTCTTTGGGGGGCACATCCTCATGTTTCCCTCCTTCCTTCCTCCCTCCCTCCCTTCCTTCCTTCCTTCCTTCCTTCCTTCCTTCCTTCCTTCCTTCCTTCCTTCCTTCCTTCCTTCCTTCTTTCCTCTCTCTCTCTCTCTCTCTCTCTCTCTCTCTCTCTCTCTTTCTTTTTTCTTCCTTTCTTTCTTTTGACAATCTCACTATGCAGCAAAATTAGTCCTGGAACTCCTTATGTAGCCCAGACTGGCCTTGGACTTTTCAGCTTCACACATCCTAGGATTACAGTTTGAACCATCATACCCAGCCACTTATGCTTTACTTTTTCTGTTCTCTATAGGAATCTGCATCCATATCCTCAATTTCTAACTTGTTTATCTCATTCTTTTAGTTATTTTTTTTTGAAATAGGGCTTGTCTGGAACTCACAGTATAAACCAGGCTGACCTCAGATTCACAAGCTCCACCTGTCTCTGCCTCAGGGCTGGGAGTAAAGGTATACACCACCATGCCAGCAATCTCACCTTTGATTAGTTCACTTATTCCTTTTAAACACTATGTTTTTCATAGTAAGAAGTACCTTCAGGCTATATGTAGGTATGTGAAATATTTTGTTACTTAATACGTAGTCCTAAATTTCTCATGCTTTCCTTCCATTCCCCCTCACTTTCTAACTCTTGCCTCTCTCTCTGCTCTCTCCTCTCCATTTTAATAGTTATAGTGAGTCTGATTAGGATGAGTTGGCAGTTTCCTGAGAATGATAAAGAAGATAAACTGATGACTGTCCAGAGTGCTATGGGGGGGGGTACTTCATAGGGCTCTAAGAGATGGATGACATTAATCAGCCAGAGATGAGGGAGGATCCAGAGAACCCAGGGCTAGAGCCCCGCTGTGATGAGACCCATGTTAGATTGATAAATACACGGCTAACAAATTAGGAAAAAGAAATTCCTATTGATAAAATGTGAAATATGCATAGAATAAAAAAATCTACTGATAAGTCAAGGAAATAGGTGGCAATATTGGTAAATATTTGCTAGGTCTATGCATAGTGTTGATAATATAAATATTGAAGCTGGGCAGTGGTGGCACACGCCTTTAATCCCAGCACTTAGGAGGCAGAGGCAGGCAGATTTCTGAGTTCGAGGCCAGCCTGCTCTACATAGTGAGTTCCAGGACAGCCAGGGCTACACAGAGAAACCCTGTCTCGAAAAACTAAAATCAATCAATCAATCAATCAATCAATAAAAATAAATATTTAAATGTAAGAAAAATAACAGAGGGACTACAACCAGCTCTATTGAAGTGAGCATATTTGTAAGAGTACTATTTTCAGATTTGAAACAATATATCTTGTGTTCTAGGGGTAAAATGTATTTGTTTAATAAAACATAAATCGGCAATAACACAACAAGGGTTAAAAACACTTAAAACCATGCATACCTAAACATAAACTTGTTTATTTTCTATTAGTGTCTCATAGTTTAATGTCTCATCAGAAGCAAAAGAAATGAATTGTCATGGATCAGCAGTTCTTCCAGGTGACCAAATGGCACAAGACTATCTCATTAATCTTCTAAGCTAGGTTTTAGGAAAATCAAGACAGACATTATTATTCTAGGACAAAAAGGAGTAACTTCCACTAATATCCTACCTGTTACTCCCCACATGTGAAGAGAATAAGTGCATGTGAGTGGTAGTCTGCGTCCACAGTTGCTACATTGGGCACTTTATTTTAATGCTTTTCTCCCTTTAAGTTTTAGTTTGGGATGTAGGTACAATTAGGACAAAGCTTCATTTTCCTTGATAATTCTGCAGCTTGATTATTAACATAGACCTCAGCAGCTAAACTAGTAGCTTGGTGATTTTTTTTCTTTCCTTAAGTTAAGAATGTTCACATTTTTACACAAAAGAACCATCCTAGCTTCTCATTGGAATATCTGAGTTGACAGAATCACTACCCTTGAGCGTTGGGCTATTATTAAATAATTCAAGGCTATGTGAACCCAGCATGCAGTTTTGCAATCCTGAGACAGTTCATCGAATGAGTGAGGCAGCTTCTAAGTGATAAGTGTCTGGCAGCCTAAACCGATGGATACTCTCGGCAAAGGAATGATTTCTGTTCTGGGTAGGGAGTAAGATATTACAAGAATTCATCACTCTTCTCAGAATCACTTTAAGACTTACAGTATTTTATTTCTGGTATTTTTTTGTTTAATATTTTGAAGCCACAATTAGGGTGAGGAACACAAAGGGTGAGGAGAACTGCAGATAAGAAGGATAGCTAAGCACAGATGAAGCAATCAAAGTGAGTCACGGGCAAAGAAAGTGCCAGGTTTGAGAGGTATGATTTAAAGATGCTACTATCTCAGGAATGTTAGGCATTTCATCATCAGAAAATCTAATGCAATTCTCCACAGAAGCAGATTAAAGGGGGAAATGCCATTTAATTATCTCAAGTGATGCCTTTAGAACATTTTATAAAGGTACCAGCTGATGTTAAAAACTCTTGACTTGGAACAGAAGGGAAGGCCCTTGGAGCACTAACAGACTCCAGCTATTCACAGCAAGCATCCCAAGGAACTGCATGACCTTAGCAATGTTATCAGGATAGAAGTTGCTAATCATTACTGAAATGTTTTGGTAGTGTGTCTGAAGACCAAGCATAAATTTAAGAAACAAAAACAACAAAAAGAAAGAATTGGTGTAGAGAAAACGATTGACTTTAGCTGAAGATGACCTGAGATCATAGGCTATAATTTAACAGAGAAGTTTTCTAAAGTGACTTAGAGCTAAATGAGGGTTACAGTGTGATGTGGCTCTATTTCCTTTTTTGTACAGGCCACAAAATTAATTTTTCATTAAAAAACATGATTATATATTTATTATCTTTAAAACATGAAGCTTCTACAGGTTCATGACTTTTTTTGGAAGGAGTTTCATAACATAAAATGGAAGTGGGCTGGGAGCCAATAGATATGTTGTTCTTCTAAACATCCACTTTCAGATATTCTTTTCCATTTTCATCTGTTTATGCAAAATCATCACACTAGAATATTCACTTACTGAAATACATACAAATTAACTTCTACATTTGGGATGGAGTTCCATGCCCTTTTATTTGTCTGATGTTCTGAGTCTTCAAAATTATTATTATTGTCAACATTACCTTCATGCATCACTGAACCTCTTTTGAGTCAGTGATCCAAATTTTCAAATAGGAACATTTTCTCTGCATGAAACTTAGAAGAGAAAATACTAAACTCACAATTATAAAAATATAAATGGTAGAATATTCACCATCAGAAATAGAAAGTGCATGCTGTTAACTGAAGGATATGTAAGAAGAACTGATCATTACACTCTTAGTAGGCCCACAACTTTCCAGTCAGTTATCATTATAATACTAGTAACAGAGAAAAAAAAGCATTTTATTTGACAACTTTCCAGAATGTTTGTTAACATAACTGTTCTATTGGTTTTTTCTTTGAAAACTTATATGTTACCTGTACATCTATTGATTGACCATGTGGACCACTGAATACATCACTTCAGGAATCCTTGCTTCACAGATTTAAGTAGGAGACAAAATATGGTTTAAATTAAACTGATCTTGCCAGGTGTAGTGACATATACCAGCATCTTAGCACTTAGAAGTAGGGGTATAAAAAGTTCAGTGCTTGCCTCCCTGTTTTATAATAATTTTCCCCAGATTTAAGCTCCTTAATTTAGAAAGTAAACACACCTTCCAAAGCTTAGGAATCAAGTCTTTTACAAGTCTCAGGAAGTTCCTGATATTTAGAAGATCCATAACTTCTCCCCACCCCAATCCCCATTATTAGCAGTTACAACTGATAGGGAGTGAAAACTGACCAGCTGCACTGCCTCCATGTGGTGCAGAGAGCTCAAGGATAGGATTTCCATGCTGGAGTCACTCATGAACTTAGCAATCTCTTGTCACCTATGCTCTGTAAGTAAGCTCAGGAAACTAATGGGTTCACCAAGTAGTACTTTGATGAAATCATTTCTTCAGTCCATTGTTGATGCCCTATCTAGGGTAAACTGATGTTCGTACAAATCTCCCCAGGAAAAGACATATAATACTTGGCTAAAAATACTTAGTGTGTTCAGTGCCAACCTGGGCTACATGTGACCTGTGTCTCCAGATAAATACAGGTAGAAAGTTATAGTGATTTGAAAATATTGAGAAGCTATTTACTTCTATCTTGTCTTTGTGTGTCTATCTCTATCTGAGGAGGAACTCAAATTAATTTCTTGGCATCAACCTGAACTTGATATTGATGTTACTGTATTGAATGACTTTTAATTATCATCTAAGTTTAGTGATTGTGTTCATTTCGATGTCATTCATGGCAGGAGAGCAGAATCTCCAAGAATCCTTTGTGGGGAGCCGTGAAGGGGAGAGGCATTCGCCATGACAAGATGGCACCTACTTCCGCTATCGAGTAAACAACTGTTTGCGCATGTGCGTAGAGTGAAAAGACGCCATGTCACGGCCCATTCTGGGGC
>NW_022196906.1:87807293-87862492 GCF_008632895.1 Mastomys coucha | reverse complement strand
AGCGGACAGCCAATCATGGGCAGACACGCCACGCTGTGGTGTATATAAGCAGTGCGGATTTTGGGCTCAATCTCTTTTCCCTCGGGGAGAGGGCAGTAAACGTCGTTGCAGAAGGAACCTAGTGTGTCCCCGTGTCTTCTTCCCGGCAAGACGACTGCGCGGGCTACAATCCTTTCCTGAAGAAGAAAAGTTTACTTTTTAACCACTCCATTCTTATTTCAGGTTCTCTGACTCCAAAGTGAATCTTCAGTTTAAGGAAAAAATTCACAACATTTTCTAGTGTTTACTTTTGGTCTTGGTTTTTATAATGGTCAAGAAAGAAAATTAAGAGTAATAAGGTGTTTCATGGTTTTAGGTAAAGAACATGAACAAAGTCTTCGATTTGCTTTGAAAAATAATCAAACTTGGGGACCTTTTCAGACTTTGGATCAAACATGTAGCTTTAGATTTATGCATTTTGAAGGCAATGGTTGTTTTGAAAATGTAGGTGTTTAGGCATAAGAAATGTAAAGAAAATGAGTGTGTATATATGTGTGTGTGTGACACACACACACACAGAGAAAGAGAGAGAGAGACAGAGATAGGTAGATAGATAGATAGAGAGAGAGAGAGAAAGAGAGAGAGAGAGAGACAGAGAGAGAGTTAGGAAGAAAGACATATGAAACATGAAGTTCTTCACTCTTACTTGGTAGCCTATTCTCATTGGTAACCTTATGTTTTCTTGGCTATAACGTGAAATTTTCTGGTATTTTCAGCTTGGAACAAGTCAGAAATTTCTAATGAGTTTTCTTGATATTTACTTTGACCTGATTCAGGTCAGCTTATTGCTTTTTTCTCTTATTTCAAAAGCAGAGTAAGAGGAGGTAAACCTCCTCTTGCTCATTAGGGCTCCAGTGAGTAATCTAACTCAAGGATTTCTAATTAAAATGTAAAGATCATTACTATGAGTCATAATAAGGGCCTTTCGTCCCAGTAGGTGCTATGATGGTGGTTCCTTCCAGACGTACGCTTGCATCTGCTTCGCTGAACAATCAATGCTCTTGGCACAATTTTTCAGTAGCAGAGAGCCTTGACTGGTACGTAAGCCTCTGTTGGAGGGTAGGGAGATGGGATGCAGGCCTGGAAGAACCAAGAAGAGCAACAAATTGTAAAGTCAACATTTCCTTTGCTGCTACTACCAGGCCCCAGAACAACGGTGCTAAAAGAGAAAGAAGAAGAGGCCACTAAGAGGCATTATACATTTGTAATTTTACATTATACATTTTACAGTTTTGAGAGAGGAAAGAATGAAGTGAGATGGGTACTCACAGATGTCAGGTTAACTTTTGTTTGTTGTTTTATATTCCATCTCTGTGCTTCAAGAATTCAAATATCTATATAATCTTCACTAATGCAAAAACATTTTAATATATGTTACCTTTCCCATATTTCTCACATTTCAGTTGAGGTATTTACTTCTATTTGGGGATGTGACATATGTTGCTTACATTGGCTAAGTTATGTCATTTTGTATGAAACGTGTAAAAAACTTGCAATTAGTTGAACTTGTTAAGACCTTTTCTGTTGTGTATAAATTCATGGGGGATGTAGGCCAGTTAATCATACTTACAACTTGTTCTATGTATGGCATGTTAATAAGACCAAACTGTAGAGCCATAATCAAGGGCAAGTGAAAATATGGAGCTATGTGTATTTCCCATTACCAGAAACAAGAAAAATGCAATGACTCTATAGACATCTAAGTGGAAAATGTCTACTCATTGATTTGCTTCTCTGTTCTTTCATCTGAACTTATGACCCATTGCGATTTTCACAATATAATTAGTTTTTCTCTTCGCAGAATTGGGTCTAATAGAACAAAAAATACTTTCTTTCATAATTAGAGTTGCTGGCTTGCTTGGAGAAGGTGGGCATTTGGACTATTTGTGAACGACTTCAAATGAATACAATTTACCTTTTATTTTACTTCAAAAAGAAAATAAATAAATTTACATTTATTTTATTTCAAAAATAAAAGTAAAATAAAGTTAGTGCATACACAAAATGCTCCCTTAATAGAGAACAGTGGTTTTCATGCTCCCATGCTCTTTGCAACCACCTGGTTGGCTCATTAAACTCAGAGTCTGCAGTGTGCCCTCAAGAGTTCCAGCTGCCGCTGTGGCCGCTGTTTGGGGTCTTTTATTGAGAACCATGGGACTACAAGATACCCATGAGATTTTAAGATAGTATTTCTTATCTGGGAAGAGGTGGTACATGCCTTTAATCTCAGGACTGGAGAGGTGGAGACAGGCAGGTTTCTGTAAGTTCAAGGTCAGCCTGGTCTACAGAGTAAGTCCCAGGACAGCTAGAGCCACATAGTAAAACCATGTCTCAAAAAGCAAGCAAACGAAATACCATACTTTCGCTCTCAGTTTTATTACGATTTCTGAATTGCTGTTGTTGAGCCCATCTGAAAAGGTAGCAGGAACGTTTTGTGAAGTCACAATGAGATGTGTTTGCAGTACATATATCAATAATTATTTATGACATCCACCTAAGACATAGTTTCAGCAATGTATATGATCCATGTATGTCTACCGATCTATAATCTAACTAGGTGGTTATAGCTATTATCTATGAAGAAAAAATTTTATGATGGATTTTTTTTAACAAGGGAGAGTGTTAATATAATCCCCTCATGGCCACAAATTATGCCGTTGTGTTTCCAACATTTAGGGATATTTCAGGGGTCAGCATATCTGGAGTGCAGTGGATAAGCCTCACCCTGAGAAAGCCATGTTCATGATCATGGTGTCTCCTCTGCCAGATAAGTATTATATAGTGGATTGTCAATTAAACACCTTTTTTTTTTTTTTTTTTTTTTTTTTTTTTTTTTTTTTTTTTTGCAGTTCAGATTGTATTCAATTTTTGACAAGTGTCGGAAGTTGGAGGACTATCTCCAAGGGTTTCTTGCAGTCAGTAAAAGATAACTTATCACTGGCTTTACTGGGAGAATTGCCAAAATTATTCATAGGGAGTCCTGAAAACACCAGATATCTTGAGCAATTCTATACTCTTATCAAATTCTCTGGTACTGAAATGTTTTACGTTCCGAGACAGGAGTTAAACATATGAATCTTGTGTATATCTGCAGCTGGGTGTGACTAGTTAGTTCGTTTGACTATTGACTTAGCTACGTGTTTGTGTTCCTTTTCATTTTTCATTTTCACTGTGATAGGGATTGAACTTGGGCCTCATACATGCCAGACAAATGCCCTTTATTGCTTTTCTACATCCTCAACCCTAGTGCCCCATTTTCTAAAGAACATATGTGTATTTTTGAATTGGTCTTTCACTTAAACAAAGCTGCAAATTGATTGTCAAAGAGTACAATCCACATATCTGTAATTCTCTGCCCAGCAGCTGCATTGTAGGAGCAGATGTTCACCAAATGGCTGAGGAGTGGTTCACGGGTCCTTGCTGTGGGCTGCTGCAAGCATACACAAAGGTTCACACTTTCTCTTTTTCTCATTCCCACACGTCTGCATTTGATTATTCATTTACATGCTAGAAACCATGATTAATATCAGGCTTTCTACAAGGGAAATGTACCCAATCTCCTCTCCAGAGTCTGAGTGTCTGCTCTCAATGAGGTGGGACACACCACGGCTCTGAGTATACCCTAGACTGACCCCAGGGTGACTTATATATTCATATTTTATTGTTTGGAAACGGATGTGAGAACAAGATTAGAAGTATTCATTGAAGGATTGTCTTTGTCGATTGTTTTCTTTTTTATTATTATTTTTTATATATAAGGAAGATTTTTTGGGGGGGGACCTAAAGTTCCAGATAACAACAGGCCATGACAACAGAGCAGAGGCATCACCAATGAAATAAGGTGAATACTAACATTGTCAAACACAAGTGAGAAAGAGAACGAACAAGCTCAAAAAATGCAATGAATCTTTAAACTCTTAAACCTTACCTCCCATAACATACCTCTTCCAAAGAGACTATACCTCCTACATCTGTTCAAACCATGCCACCAATTGGAGGCTAAGATTTCAAATTATCAGAGCCCTTGGAAGACATTTTCATTCAAATCATCAGAGTAACTAAAGTGCAATTTTATATGACAAGGTATATCAAGACCTACTCTTTTGTATTTAAGAAAGAGAATACTGAGCATTAACTTTAAAAGTGAGACAAAATATAAGCAAATAATATGTTGAGTAAGTCCTTCAAATTTCAGTTACTTAATTTGACCTTTCTAAATGCAATATATTTTAAACAAATAAGTATACCAATGTTGTACTTTCCTTGCCTGTTTTAGTGATGCCAAATTATTGACAAAAGCACCAAAATGTGCTAGCTTATAGCCTATTGAGTGTGAAATTGGACACAAAAGCCTTCAAATGGTTACATAGGTCTTGAAAGTCCTCATTCTTCCAAGTTCTGTCAATTAGTTACCATTCAAAACTGCTACCCACTAAAATCCTTTGAATATAATTTTAAATAGCACTTTTTAAAACTATTACAAGTTATAGCTATATTTTGTGTTATTGGAAATTCAGAAAAAATAACTTTAATTTTCATAGTTACCTTAAAGAAGCTTATTTCTTTCTTTCTTTTTTCATTGTGGTCTTGGGGTATGGCAAACTAGTGCATGTTGCTAAATATTTACCTTATGTCTACTTAAAAACATTTTAAATGAATATTTCGGTTGGTAAATCAAGAAATGGGTTTTGTTGCATCACTTTCCTATACATATATTAATTTGCATTATGTCATTTACTTTATTCCCCATATGAATGGACAAATGGTTGCTTGCATGTTTGACCCATCATGAGTGGTAAGTTGAAAACATACCTTCTCAAGTCCTACTTTCCATTTATTTGGGTGAAAATAAAGACATACCCTGTAGAATTGAATGGTAATTTCCTTAATAATTTTGATAACTGTGGGGAATTGCCATATGGTTTTGTATAGTAGCTCTGCCTATTCATATGCCTACCATAGTGCACAAGCTTATCTGTTTAGCTATTTTCTGTTGAGACTATTTTTTCTTTTTCTTTTATTAGATATTTTCTTTATTTACATTTCAAATGATATCCCCTTTCCCTGTTTTCCCTCCGAAAAATCCCCTATTCCCTCCCTGCTCCCCCTGTGAAGGCTCTATGCCCAAGTGTAGGAGAATATTATGATTTTTTTAAATTGACTCATCCTTTGATGGATATCTAATCTAATTCAATTCCATGCCTTGCATATTATGAATAGTACAGTAAAAGATATTGGATGTAGAAGGATCTCAGAAGTGTGCTGGCTTATTCTTTGGGCTGGTAGAAATAGCATATCTGCTCTATTTTCAGTTTTTAGAGGAAACACCAATCTGGCTTTCTTGAGGGCTGCAACAGCTACATTCCCACCAGCAAGGAATAAAGGTTACTCTTCCTTCACATCGTTATGAGCATTTCTTCTTTGTTCCTTTGGTGATGATAACTATTCTGATTAGGCTTAGACAGAATCCAAAACCAGTTTGTATTTCCATTTCCATAATGTTGTTCAATTATTTTCCAAATATTTATTATGTACAGGGATTTCTTTTTTTTTTTTGAGTATTATCTACTCAATTAAATAGCACATAAATTGATAATGCACAATTTGCTTTTTTGGGGTTTTGCATTTAGAGTTCTTCATAGACTTGATATTATATTCTCCTGAAGGTAGTATAGTTGGCAAAGCTTTTCTCTGTTGGTTGCCTTTTCTCTTTGCAGATTGTTTTATTAATTTTGCAGAAACTTTTCACTATCAATTTGAATTTTCAGTTATTGAGGTTGTCTCTTTAATACTGACTCTTCAAACTAAACGTTTCTTTTTCTTTTTTTTTTTAACCATTTGTATTTCAACTTTTCTATCTCTTTTATGGGAAGAAGAAATGCCAAGGGACAAAGTGTTCAAGGACTAAAGTGTTTACATCTCCTATTTACCAAATTTTGGCTTCAATTTTATAACAAGCAAATTGTTTCCAAATTTATCTGCTTTTATGAAACCAAGTAGAATGTAAACATGAAAGTGGGAGGCAAGACTCACTTGTGGACAGAAATGATGCGCTCCCATCTTTGTCATTAATTTTCATCCCTAACATTGACTTTATCTTAGACTGATATAAACAGTGCTCTACACACAAAACACCTTTAAATATTGCCTAATAAGTAGATTTTTTTAAAATGTTATCTACTCAAAAGAGAAAATTCTCTAAATCTGTCCCATTTTGGCTAAACATCATTTTTTCTTTTCTTTTCTCCCTGCTTAATTCTTGACATAGATACAGGTAAGAAAGAAAAACAGAATAAAACAAAATAAAAAGAAAAACAAAAAAAAGAAAGAAAGGGAAGAGTACTTTTAAAAGTTATTTTGACTGAAATCATTATTTCCCAGACTTGATGATTAAATTGTGATTAAAGTATCATAACACTTACTTTTGAATTGCAGGGTGAAATTCACATATCTCAATGTAATGTTCTTTTAAACATCCTGTCTCCCTACATCAAACCAGAAAACCCACAATGCTATTTCAGATTTACTAGTACAGTCAACATATCATTCTATAATTTCAAAATATTCATGGAAAGCAATGTTAATTTATTTTTTGTTGAGTGGTTGAGTGTTTATGTGTACTTCCCTTCTACTGTGACACATGGATGTAATTCTCAAATTACTTCAGTTATAGGAAGAGTGTGACAATTTTGTTTATGATGATTGGCCATGTCAGAATCTTATGCTGATATATTATATATTTATACAGAATTGTGAACTTTAGGGCAACATCTATAACCCAGAGGTTACTCTGCAACATCAGTAATGTGAGAGCTCAGAACAGATGAGCAACCTGGACCTGGAGCAAGTAAACAACTCAGTAGGGAATGGAACCCTTATGAGGACTTAGCTCTAAGCAATAGTGTCTCTGAGCTGCAGAGTGGTCAGTCATCTTGGTCTTGGGAAATAATTTGTTTTCCCAACGATATGGGTGCAGGTCACTGAAGACACACACACTGTTAACATATGCAAGTTCAGCCTTTGGCATGTTACCAAACATTTAATTTCCTTGAAGCTGGAATATTGTTGGCCTGCGAAACCTAGCCATTGTTTCCAAGAAGAGAATATACAACTTTATCATACATTTTCTGGCCCTTGGAAATGAAGTATCTAAAATGAGTTCCTTTTTTTGCTGACAGTTTCATTCTGTTTACTGGTAGACTCATAAAGGAATCAGGGAGCAATACTCCCTGTACTAAGGAGCTTGGAAAGCCCAGAGGGGACAATGGCACAGTGAAAATAAAAATGTACAAAAAAAAAAAAAAGGCTTTACAAAGATAACCCAAAAATAAGCTGCCAGTTAGCTTGGAGGTCGGGGGCATCTCACTCTTACTTTTCCCTTACTCTTTTGTAACAACAAGGCAAAACAGGCTGCAGCATCTCTTGTTTTCTGGAAAAAAAATATTAGAACCTTGTTAATTATGCTAGAGTGAACATGGCAGCAAAAGGAAAAATATGATTTTAAGTATAATGGTGCATGCTGGAAACACAGATTGGCAAGCATATGGGGTTCTGGCATCTGGACAGAAGCCTTCTCAACCATCTGCTTCTCAGAGGTTATTCTGGCAATTTCTACAGCTATTCCAGTGATTCACAGGTCTGGGCTAAGGATTTTCAACAAGCTGCTAAAGAGGGCAGAGGTGCATACACAGAGCTTCTGCATACAGGTCCATTTCACATTGTTCTGGATAGCGAGCTGTCCTGAGATGTCTTATTTCATCAGGATTTCATTACAGCAGTGATGTCTGAGGTATTTCTTCATGCTATTATTTTCCCTATATTATGCAGCAAGAGAGGGTCATTTCCTCCTTAAGAGCTATCCCTCTGCTTCTGATTCTCTGAAATGCGTGTAATTGAGTGACTTTGTGTTCTGCTATGTGTCCTTAAGTGCAAACCGAACTGGCAACTCAGCTCTCCTTCTCTTCTCATTCTATCTAGTGTTGTCAGGAATTTTAGGTATTTCTTGCATGGTTTTCAGGACATGGAAAGATGCCTCACTTTTAAAATTAAAAAAAAAAAAATTCTTACTTTTGAAGTATTCATACTGCATATTCTTGTTTGAGTTTTTGGTTAAAAAAATCCAAGTCTTTATTTAAATGTCCTATAAATTGATTAAATATTTCACCCTGCTCCTTCAGAATTTTGTGTTAAATCCTTACAACTTAATAGATGTGGTGATTTTGTTTATGGGTAGCAGTCACAGTTTGATAAGGTCTTGAAGGTGATGCTCTCTAGATGGCTCTAGAGCTTTAGGAGAGACAAGAACTCATGCTTTACACTATGTGAAGAAGTTGAAGAGGCAGCGATTTCTATGCCTAATCTAAAAGCCTTGGCTCCTTGGTCCTGTACTTCTGGCCTCTAGACCTTGAGAAGGAAATGACTCTTGGCCTCAGCCATGTAGTATAGGTCTTTGGTAGACAATCTGAGCTGACTAACTTGACTAAGTAGACATGTTTCCTATTTAGGCTGTCTATGGATTTTAAAAAAGTATATGTATTCTTTTCATATATAACTTATAAAACTTTTCAGATAATATTACTGTCTACTAGTCAATAATCAACCAGAAATAGTCAGAATAGATTTGACCATATACTAATAAATACATAGTTACACATAAGGTTACTTAGGTCATTCATTTTTGTAACATATTTACCCAGTAAAGTGTTCTTCAAGACTGACTGGTGTTTTTTAAATAGCCTTTGTTACCTATTGCTCTTATTAATAATATGGTAATAATCCATTTAGGCTTGGAAAGTATTTCTAGGTGCTGATTTCACCCACTCAGTTAAGGGAAACTGGGCAGAACTATCTGCTTGCTTGTAGTAGCTATTCCTCTTGTTTCTTCATGCAATTACTAGGTGCTTTCATGGTCTAAAACCTCCAGACTGCTGGAGTGACCATGGTTCTTTGGACATGAGTGAAATATGTGCAAATGTCTGAAAGAAACATCAGAAAACATCCAGAAACTATTTTTGTATCTTAGTATTTCAGAGGATTTTGAGAGATTTGAGTGTGTCACCCTCTCTCTTCCCCTTTCTGTGTATTTTGAGATTATGACTTTGGGGAATTTGATTTTGCTTTTTGTTTGTTTACTTGGTTAGGATGAGTCCACATTGTACTCTGCCAGGAATATTCCACCTTCAAATAATCACCCTCACAGGACTCATGAGAAGCTCTTTATTTGTGTTTTGAAAATTATTCAAGAGCAATTATTTCATCACATCTCAAAATTGTTTGAACATTCCTAACCTCTGCTCAACCCACCAGCTTCATCCAGATGGCTATGGCATGTAATCTTACTGTTGGACACTATTTTCTTTCTTCCTCTTCAGACTCCACAAAATTCCCCTGCACTTGCCACTTTAAGTTTGCACAAATTCTACTGAATAATCCCATGAATTTGTTATGCCCCATCTAGCTGATGTACTGTGCTTAGGTAATTCACTTTAACTTTATTTTATTTTATTATTTATTTATTTATTTATTGCATTTTAGAAGGGTATTATCAAAACTCTTACAGAACCTTAGTTTTCATAGTATACAAGAACTCAACACAAAGAATCAGAAAAAGAGACCCATTTTAAAAAGTGACCAAAGACCTGAAAAGAAGAAGGAGAAGGAGAAGGAGAAGGAGAAGGAGAAGAAGGAGCAGGAGCAGGAACAGGAGAAGGAGAAGAAGGAGCAGGAGCAGGAGCAGGAGCAGGAGCAGGAGCAGGAGCAGGAGCAGGAGCAGGAGCAGGAGCAGGAGCAGTAGTAGGAGCAGGAGCAGGAGCAGGAGCAGGAGCAGGAGCAGGAGCAGGAGCAGGAGCAGGAGTAGGAGCAGGAGCAGGAGCAGGAGCAGGAGAAGGAGAAGGAGAAGGAGAAGGAGAAATAGTAGTGATGGAGGAAGATGAAGGGGAGAGAACTGCTTTCATATATATCTGTGTATATATATATATCTGTATCTATATATCTATATCTAATCTATATCTATATAATCTCTATCTATCTATCTATCTATCTATCTATCTATCTATCTATCTATCTACCTATCTATCTATCTATCAATCTTCAGCACCCCTAGCAATTAGGGGAAATGCAATTCAAAACAACTTTGAGATTTCATTTTACCCCACTTAGAATGTCAAAGATCAATGGGACAACTAACAATAAATGCTGGTGGGGATGTGGGAAAAAGGGAACCCTTATTCACTGGTAGTGGGATTGAAAGCTGGAGCAGCCACAATGAAAATCAGTGTAAAGAATTATCAAAAAACCTAAAAATAAATCTACCATATTCCCAGCCATAACAGTACTTGACTTATATTCAAAGGGATCAACTTCCTACTCTTAGATACTTGTTCAGACATATTCATTGCTTCTCTACTCACAATAGCTATGAAATGGAAACAACTTAAATGTCCTAAAAAATGTCCTGAAAAATGAACGTATGTGGTGCATAAACACTATGGAATACTATTCAGCAGTAAAGAAAGATGAAACCATGAAATTTGCAGGTAAATGGATAAAACTGGGAAAGATCACATTGAGTAAAGTATTCCAGACCCAGAAAGACAAAGAGTGTATAATCTCTCTTATTGTTGGTTTCTAGCTTCAAATCTTCAGATGTGAGTACATAACCTGCAGCAACAATAGAAACCAGAAAAGCAAACCGTTGCCAGAATAGGGGAGCTGAAGAACAATAGAGAGGGCAATATAAGGTTGCAAGTAATCTGATTAGGGAAATGGGAAACCACCTCCTTAGAGAAGGAGGTGGTTAATGCTAAAGAAGGTGGGGAGAGGGTTAATAGGAATAGCAGGATAAAACTGATCTGATAGGAGAAATGGGAAAGGGGGGCTCCTTAGGGATGAAGGGGCCTATAAGTAGAAGGGAAGAAGGTAGGTTGGAAAAATAATGATACAGATGGCTTTAAAATCCACAAAGAATTATTCTAATAACTATTAACCTAAAATAAGTATAACAAATGTAAATCAATGTATAAATATCCATATGTAGTTTTATAGTTTGAATGAACTTTTTTTCATCTCAACTAATGGTACTCCCTCCAAGAGATAAAGACTACCTTACAAAAAACCCTAATACCAGACATGAGATGTTGATTTTTGAGTTGTTGTCCAGGGCCGTCTAAAAGACTGCCAAAATATACATCCTATTGCTGTTGCCGTAGAATGTCCCCAAGAGATATAAGGTATCTTCCTATTGGTGAAGATACCACACACTTCAGAAGTAGGTTCAGAGGCCCCTGAACTAGAATTGATCTGAATGTCTCCTCTCTGAGGACTAAGTTTCATGGTACCAGAAGGTGCCATTCACACTGCCAAAGGAGAGAGACAACCAAAATTCTCTCTCAGTTATGATGTCTATGAACCACAGCAATGACCAGCATGGCCTAATAGTCCTACAGGTACAGTAGCGGCACACATACATTGGTAGAAACCAATGGTTTACTAATTGGACTTAAGACACACTCAAAAAGGGGGATACCATGCCTAACCAGTTTAGCTAACTAATCAGTGCTAGTGAAATCAGCTAGAGAGTCTACAACCACTCATTTACTCCAACCACCTATCTCCTAGTAACAATCAGCAAACATTTGTTCTAATACCCACAGATAACTATGGACTTCACCTACCATCAAGGAACCTTCTCTTTGCAGCAGATGGAGACCAATACAGAAAACATCAACTAACCAAAATGCACAGTTGTGTAGCCTAGTCCCAGTAGATATATGACAAAAATATCCTAGCCTCAGACTCAGGAAACATTGCAAACAAAGGCAGAGTGATTGTGAGATCCAGAGGATCAGGTACCTTGCTATGCAGTTGTGTTTCCTAGTAACATCAGAAGCTATGCCTATAAGGTCTTAGCAACATAACTGCCCATGAGTTGAACAAGGAAAGTACTGATGATGATTCCCAACTGCTTGCAAGATAACTCAGGAGGTCTCAACCCTTCTCAAAAAATAAAAACAAAAACAAAAACAAAACAAAACAAAAAAACCTACAGGCAATTGAGTAAAGTTTGGAGAGCACCAACTCTTTTCTAGTGCCAAATGATCAACCCTGAATACTTACATACAATTAATAGTATATGGACTCAATAGGTTATATTTGGCAATATACATATACATAAACACATATATATGTGCAATTGATGAGAAAGGGGAATGAACATGAATTTGGGGGAGAGTAGGGAGTGTTTGAAGAGATAAAAGGGAAGGGAGAAACTAATAAAATGTGATGTATTATGCACTTTGATTTATATATGCATCATGAATATTTTCCATCTCATTTAATATTGTCTGAAACCCTTTATGGATATTTTTTTTAAAGCAGAATCTTTCATAAGAAATAAGACATGAAATTTTAGAAAAATACAAATGCAGTAGTTTGATCCCTTGACAGTAGGAAAGAACTTCTTTCTGGTCAACATTCCTTTTGCTTTCTTTGAAGAGCATCAATGCACACAACCAAAGAATGTCCAAAGCTTCTTGTAATATCTGTGCATGAGTTTGGTGGGACACCTAAAGAGTTTGCCAGAAAATTGCTGACAATTTCTAAAGAAGTAAAGGTCAGTGGCAACCAAATTAGAAGAATATCTGTGGGCCTGAATGCCAGAGGCTTTCCACAGAGATCTCCGACCTGGCTTGGTGCAAGAGCCCTAGTGGAGAGAATCAAGCGAGCATGGGTGGAGCCATCTCTGCTGTGTCTTCTAGGCCTTTCTGTTTCTCCACGCTGCCCTGCCCTGCACTGCCCTGAACTGAGTCAGGTCGGTCTGGGCCAATGAAAGGCCGACTAGCCAGTGAAGAGTATGGCAGTATGGTGCAGCTTCAGGCTGCGTTTCAGAAGAGTAGACCTCTTCCCAAGTGTTGCAACTCTTAGAACAAAAGGCTCAGACTACAGAGTAGACCTTTCACGCTTTTACCTCCCTGGACAGGAGATATATGTGTATACACATATATGTATATATACATATACAGTTTTGGGGGTCATTCAGAATTTGACAGCAGTTATCTCTCATTGGTTTGGGCTGAGAATCTTTATTTGCATGTAAGAGGGCTTGACCAATATCCAATATTACACACCTCTCCTGCTGGGGCTGTTGTTGGGGGTTGGGGCTGAAACCTGAGCCAAGGTCCCAGGAGTTACAACAGAAATCCTGCTGTCCCTTGTGAACAAGATTGCTCATTGGGGGTTACTGGGTTCTAGGCCTGCCAGTTGACTGGGTCCAGGTTAGCAGAACAGCCCACTGCCTTACAAATATTAATTTTAAAAAATATAACTTGAAGGGTTGAATTTTTACTAGAATACTGATAGTTTAGTACAAATATCAATGGAGGTGCTAGTGGGGGCTAGGGACTTGATTACAAGTGCATCCTGAGTCAAGTGCCCCATGAGAGGACTTCGAACTTTCAGTCTGATACCTAGCCCTTAGAACATAGTGTTATTTACATGCAGGGATGAAATGCTCTTTCCTTAGCCTTTTCATGTGTGTGTGTATGTATAATTGTGTGCATGCATGGGAATTTCTTTGGGTGAGTAAAATCAAGATGGATAGCTGCCACACCCACTCCAGTGGAGTCTACATGACAGCAGTTCAAGAGGCGAAAGCTTCAAGGAAGCTAGATTCCTGGAGCCCTTTTGGCATTCCTAATTCGGAAGTGGCCCAGATTTGTCCTTGCAATAGCCAATGGAGGGTCTCATGTGCTTTCTTTCTGTATTAGGTATAGTGATGCCCCCAAGGAATGATTTGCTAATAACTAAGCTAAACTGGACGTTGCTTTCTGACCTCCACCAATGTTCCAACATCCCAGTCCATGCTGAACTGAACCTAGGCTTGGAATTTCGTAAAGAATGTTACCCATTCAGACTAATGGCCTCCAGCATTGTTAGGGAGATAGTGAAGGAGGTTGGGCATTGAAGTTCACTGAATAAGTTAATTATCCCAGAGTAAGTTCAACTAGAATCCTTATTTCAGGTTATATGGCAGACCACATTAGAATTGCAGCTGACCCACTCCCAGGAATTAGATTATTGTATTGTTCTTGGTAAATTTAGCAAGAACGAGATCCTTGAGGCATATCTCTGCTAGCTCAGAGGATTAGGATAGTTTACTAAGGACTGACTGGTCTCAGCTTATACAATAGATTAGAGTGGAAACTGTTTATGCCTGGCTTCTAAGATAAGCCTGACTATAAATGAGACTAATGCCAAGTTCCTGTCAATTTAAATGTATATATTTTTCTATAGAACCATTGTGCTTCAGATGACCTCGATGTACCTTGAACCTTACAGCACCTGACTTTTCTTTCTCTTTTGTAATGACCATAAAAGTCTGATGGCTACTTTGAGAATACACACTCAGATTCAACATTCCCCCGTGTCTGTGTGTCATTTTCTCACCAACTCCTTATCTGCCTGATTACTGGGACCCCGATTTCTCCCATGGGTTGAAGGACCCTTGACTGGCCTGGCCCATGGCAGATATCTATTTAACATAATCTTATAGGGAAATATAAAATGACATTTTGTATTATGGCCTAGGTACAACACATTTTACTTGGATACTATTTATTTATTTATTTATTTCATGATAACAACCTTCCAAATAGGAAAAGACTTTATTCAAAAAAGTATTCAGAAGTGGTTTCAATTGAAAAAAGCCATGCTAGACTTTTGGTGTTTCACTAGAGAGATGGAGGTGACTCCTATGATTCTGATGAACTGGATAGACCATGGTATTTCCAGAGATAAAGAAGAGTTCAAGCCGGGCGTGGTGGCACATGCCTTTAATCCTAGCACTTGGGAGGCAGAGGCAGGCAGATTTCTGAATTCGAGGCCAACCTGGTCTACAGAGTGAGTTCCAGGACAGCCAGGGCTACACAGAGAAACCTTGTCTCGAAAAACAAACAAACAAAAAAAAACCAAAACCAAAACAAAAACAAAAAAGAAGAGTTCAGACTTCAGTTCCTTTGAGATAGCTCCTCATTTATGCAAGTGTATCTGCAGGATGATGTTCGGGAATTGTCACACAGAAGGGACTTCCTCTTATAGGAGCTAAGGGGTAGCCAGCTGTCACCCAGAAGGGACTCCCTCTTATAGGAGCTAAGGGGTAGCCAGCACAGGATAGAGGGGATCCCTTGTATTTTCTACCCTGATCATCATTATAAGCTGCTGCCTGCCATCAAGTACAGGTCAAAGCAACATCTGGATAAAGACTGACATACAAGTCCTGTCCTGGGATAAGCAAGCCAGATGAAATAGGCACATAGTAGTAAGAATAATAGGAAAAGCATCCTGATCCAGCACATAGCAGTTCTTTCCTCAACCTAAGCAAAGATTTAGGCCACTGGTTTGATGAAATCTGTATGTCAGGGAGAAGAAAGACAACAGAAAGAAAAAGGGGAACAGGGCAGCCTTGGAGGCAGTGGCAGTGACCCCAACTGCAGAAATGATGTTTAAAGGACCTGCAGCGATGGAAATGACCCTTCATTGTGAAATCCATAGAGAGCCAGCCTCAAAGCCGGAATGTGGTGACACAGAGATAAAGCTTTCACTACCAATAATTGCTTGGCTTTTAGCTAAAAAGCCAAAAGTGCATCAACATTTCAATTATTGAGCCCTATTTATTAATATCTTTTTCAAACAGAATGGCTTTTAAGATGTCAGAATAGTCTACAAGTTGTGCTCTCATAATACCTAGCTTTAACCAATTTCAGATACAAGGAATTGAAGTAATGACTCTCATTAAATTCTCATCAATATTGTCCTGACCAGAATTCTGTTGTTTTTGCACAGCTGTTAGAGGAAACAAATGGGTTGACCAATGATCTGCCATTAGAGGTGAGTTTGTTTAAAGTAATTAAGTTTCTATAGATGAATAATCACTTTAAAGGCAGTTAGATATCATGGATTCCATCAAGTTCCAGAGAGAAAATACAACATTTAAAGGTCTAGTTGCTAGCATATTACTTATCAAAGATATCAATAGTATAGTAGCAAGGCATTGCACACTAAAATACATTTGTCCCTTAAGGAAAAGAAACCTGCTTTAATAGCCTTGCACATGTATTAATTCTGCTAAGAGTTCTTTAAACTCCCAAGAAGAAAGAAGTTGCAAAACCACTGATGCTCTTTATATTCTTCATCCATTTAAGGGCTTATTAAAGATATCTGATTAGTAATAAAATGTACAGTACTAATTGTGACGAGTAGCATGGGGTTTTGGTATACCCTTAGATGATTCTTTTCTAGTGTGTAAAGTGTGTTTGAGATTGGAGAATTTCCTGACACAATAATTACTGAGATGGATAATTTCAAAGTTTGCATTAAAATATGTTAATTCTCCAAGCTTTTAGAATTCAGAAAAGAACGATTTCCAAGAAAACAAAGAAAACATGGAGTTTTTATACCTTAAAAAGTAGAAGCTGTTTTGGTTATATTTTATAAAGCCAGAATTCTGTATTCTCTCATGGAATGCTTCCACAGCTAAATAGCTAGTGTTTGGGAAACTATTCGTTTAGATGCTATTCTTTGTAGCAATAATGTGTTTTATTGTGTGGCCAAGCTAACTACTTAGTTATGGTCAGATGTACCAATATTTTTCATTAACATTATTGGTTCAAATGCGCAGTATAATAGAACTTCAAACAATTTAGAATAATTCCTAGCATTCCAGTGCATCAAGATTATTGCACTTTGAAAACATGACCTTTTAAGGTGACATGTAGGACGTGCATCACATTCAGAATTCTTGTCTATCTTTTAGAGGAAACAGTGGGTTAAGGGAGGCCTGGAGATCTGGAATTCTGCATTCAAATTCATATCAGAAACATTCTTATCATAAGTATAGAGTGTAGCCCAGTAGGAGAACACTTGTGGGAGTTCAGTCCCCAGCACCCAATAAAGAATATAAAATATAGTAGCATGCTGTGAGATGAAGAACTATGGGCAGAGAATTTAATGGGATATAAATTTGGTACAACCTTTTTGGAAAGTGAAGGAAGCAGAACTGTTAGTGGGCAATTGCCTTCTGTATGTGTCAAGGTTCTTTTTGCTATGAGTGATGTGAAGGAGGTTTCCTCTAGGGTTATTCTGAATTATAATGAAGGGATTGGGCCCTTTGTATGTTGACACTCACCAGTTACAGACTACAGAAGAGACAAGAGGCTGCTGACAATGAGGCTGGTGTCTACAAAAATCAAATTCTAAAGACAAAGCTAGTTGTAAACAATCTGTTGCTGTTTGTCACAAGCTGGAGACTATACTTGTGTCTTGGCATGGGTTTGAAGCCATACAGCATACTTGTCTATTACAATCTTTCTCCAGGTCATTAGATCTGACTATGTGGCAAAGGATCTGGGTCCAACTATTCAGGACTGTAGAGTAGACCCTTTCACTTAAAATTTTACACAAAGGTTGGACTGAGCTTCAGGCATATCCTACCTTTCTGCTACAAGCGAGCATCGCTGCCGTGGTGGGTGCTTACTGGCAGGGATAATGCACAACCTCACCTCCATTTGTTTCTTCCAGGACATGGTTGTTACACATTTCCATTTCCTAAACTCCCCTGTGAATCACTGTGAGCCAAGTTTAGTTTTTATGATCCACTTGTAGCTGTTTTATCTCTTTTTAATTATCAGGGTTAATTACTCCTGCTTGTCTAGAGTTCTCCTCTTCCTACCCTTTTTAGGATCAGCCCCCTCCACTCTCAGTAACTAATTGGAATGATAGGACCAAAACCCATAGCTTAAGCTTTAATGTCTTTAATATGCGCCTGGTCAAAACAGTACCACTCTGTGAAACAGACTTTCTAAAACTACAGAAACTAAAATTGTGCGGCCAGATGACTGCTATCAAAGGCCATCCTCACTTAGAGGACATCACTCCATCTTTGTGGTTTATTACACTCAGCTACTACTCTGGTGCTTTGCCAGTTTTTCAGCTTCCAGGAGGTACAAGAGACTCCTTGATGCCTTGTCTACTGCTATGTTTCCTTTATCTGCACAATAGACCCACTGGTCTGAGATGATGCTACTCAGAAAAAGATAAAGCTGGGACCAACCTTTTGTTGTTGTTGACAGAAGCTGAGAAACGAGTCCTTTAGTTCTTAACTGGGGGCTCTAGATGGTATAGCCAGTTGTTCATAACATATGAATATACTGATATCTTAAACTCTGGGTAGTGCTTCTAAGTGAAAACTTAGAGACAAAGGGGAAAGTGCAGCATAAACTAAATGGATGAATCATATATAAAGATAGCAGAATGATGTTACTGAAGTCAGTTTGCTATAGTGTGTCTGGTTAGGATCAAGGAATGGTGTCTTATAAACAAGCTACAGTCTTTGTGGGCAATGGGGGGAGTACTCATCGGTGAGAAGAGCTCAATAAGTCTTAGCATGCTCAAGCCGTGCTGGTGGGTTGATCCATAGCTTGCTTTCTTACCACCATGGCAGCTCTGCTTAACTACTTATTATGTATAAGGTTTTGAGCTCTGTGTGTGCTGCATCCCAGAGGCTGGCATTATTCATTTGGATAAATAACTCAGCCCTGAGAAGATTCATTTCTGGTGATCATTATTAGCAGGTAATGGAAAATAGAAGGATCTTTACCTAGACTTGTTCCCCGTCATTTTTTTTTTTCTTAGCGTTCCTTGCTCTGGTTTCTTCAGAGTTCATCCCCCCCCAACACTTCTTACAAACAAGTATTTGACCCTTATGAAGAATTTGGATTAATTTTACTCTTAGGCCATTTCTGTTCTGAATATGGGAATGGCCAGTAATAAGTGGTGACAAGGAAACTTTTGAAAAGTTTCAAACCCCTGTTTTCTTACAGATTATGTTGCATGGCGCCACCTTGCACCCAAAGCCCATGACAGAGATGAAAGTGTGTGCTTTGAGCTTTCATTGGTAGACCTTGCTGACATTGCTACAGCAATTCTTCCTGAAGTTTTGTCAGTGACACACACACTTCTTTGTACTAAATGATCCCATTGATTTTTAGCTATTTACAACTAAGCATATATACCCTTTCCTGTTTGTGGCATGAATTTTTCTGGGGAGACATGAAAAAGAAAACCACCTATTTTCTCAGATAGGACACTTCTGTATGTGTGATACAGTAGACTCAAGAAATAAATCTACTTCTGTCTAGCTTGATACACCAATAAGTTTAGCAGAGTTACTAACTAATAGGATGCCATGAGTGTGTTATGTCAAAGACAGAGATGTTTGTATCTTTCTGTAATGTCTGAATTTATAGAGTAACAATAAGTAAACAGGGTACAGTGGTTTCATTGGCAATAGTTGATAGCATTGACCAAGAGAAACTCAGTTTCTTTTATTCCAAATTAACTACTATTATCTCTCAAACCATGCACTTAATACCACACAATAAATCTGTTTCCATGTATCTATAAGTATCTATATGTCTGTCTTCTGCCTGTCTGTCTAGATGCATGCTATAGAATAGGTATGGAGGGTTAAGGAGAAAAAGTGGCCTGAGATGTCAAAGCTAGGAGAAATGCTAAGGCATATCTGAGTGATATAAACAAGCCAGATGGAACACTCTAGAGGGCGGTTGCTGCTACTGCTATCTTGGTTCACAGGTTGGAGCAAAGTTGAAGAGTGGAGTCCAGCTACAGAGGTGAAAGAACAGGACTGAGTCTCAGTAAATAAATGGGAAGGTCCAGATTGATAAATAGTAGGACTGGTAGATGGACCTTGAATGAGCTTCCTCAATAATGAAAGCAGATCCAAGCTAAAGTCCATGGGACGATTAGGAGTTCTCTGTCTGTCATCATCTTGACTCATGTATCTTATAGTCAGATATCAGGTTATAGGAGCTGTTCCATGATAATGCCAGCTGTCCACTTCTTTGTGGGGGTGCACATGAGGGAGTTATACCATTTCCTTAGACTGGGGTGTCTAGCAAGTTTTTAGGCTAGGACTTCCAATATGAGTTTAATACACCTGTGTGCTCCCATGATCCTACTTTACCAGATAAATTTACAGGTGGCACCCTTTCTATGCCCAAGAATAAGTCATTTATCAGTCTTCCAATCTGGTAGGTACTATAGAGATGATGCTGTTTTCATGTTTACCCAGGAGCCATCCTCCATCCTCAAAATGGATTCAAAAGACGAAGTCTCTTGGGACAAGTAACACTGCAAAAGAACTGTTTTATACAATATGGAAGAACTTAGAGGACTACACAGCCTGATCTTAATAGAGGAGCACGAATGTCTCAGAGGCAGGCACATCACTGCAATGCCCACTCAGCATGGTGAAGACTCATGAAAGCTGAATCCATATGTACCCAATCCTAAGTACCAATACTGTGCAGGCTTGAGTCTCTTCTTCCATACTATCCTGGGGGGCGGGGCTGTTTCTGTCTTCTTTCAAGTTATGTTTTAGTTTGGGAGAAATGGCTATTACACTTCTCATAGACCCACTCTAATCGATCCAGTTCAGTGGTATATGGTCACAGAAATATCTCTCAGTATAGACAAAGTTGCCACCACAGAGTGAAAAAGTCTTACAGGGATGTGCCATTTACTTTTTTTGGCAGAAAATGAATAGTGTTGTATTTTTTCTTTGAAATATCCCATGAGATAGGAAAGTTAGACATTTTACTGATAAGGCAGGACTCTGAATGACTTCAGTCTTTTAGAAAATGCTGCCTTCCTAATGGCTTCAGTTTACCTGCAACTTCTATGGTCCCAAATAATGTGACTCCATCAACAGAATGGGTAGATAATACAATGCTGTTTGTGATATTACAGTGACCCAACTGTTCCTGATCTTATAATAGCAAATAGTCTATAATAGCAAAAGAAAGGAGTATTATTACCCTTTTCATGTTAATACTTCTGATCTTCCTTTTTGATAGCAACATAAAGGAACTTGCATATCAAATCAATGGTTAAGGACCAAAACATGTGCTTGATCTACTCTGAAAAAAAATTATCTGTCACAACAGGTACTGTATGGACTAGGATGCACTTAACTTCCATGGTAGGCAGTCCATTCCTTCTTAAGATGGTATTATCAAGGGTCCATCTAACCTGTAGCCATTGATTTTTGGCCATTGATCTATTTACAAAGGGATTCTATTATAATGGTGTTTGAAAAGGTACATAGCTGTTAATCAATGTTTTAAATAATTTGTTGAATGAATCAGTGAATATATTCCACTTTTTGGCTTCATACTTCTTTAATTTCCTTAATAATTTCTATGTTTTTTGCTTATCTTTATTTCCTACTTAATTTCCACACAGTTAGGAAGTTTATGAGGTCATTGTTGTGTTCTAACTTTTAAGTATAGTGCCATGTACATGAAAGGCTTTTAGTAACTGATAAACATGGAAATGAGAAGAATATGTAGAATTTAAATTTATTCATGATTTTTGAATTCTGCCTTTGATACTTTATTATAATCCATGACCTTATTTTAAAATAGCTCACAAATCTTATAAATATGTGGTTTAATTTGGTAAGCCATTTCCTTACTTATATAGTTCTCATTTGTTGATAAGGGAAATGCTGCCCTGAGAAATCAGTGTAGGATCTGAAATCAAGAGAATTAATGGATTCTTGAAAAGAAGAATCGTGCTTTATTAGGGCTGGTGGAACATGTCTGTAGAATTATAGTCTCAGAGAAAGGTGAGCGTGGAGATGAACATAGCAGCCAATTTGAAGCTCTCATTTCTCATTTTATGTATGTGAGAATCAGCAACCTTGACTTTCCCAAGAAAGAATGAAGGGTACCCGATAAACCATGCCCACATTTTATAAATAAGCCCAAGACAACGTGACTTCAAATTAAGTTTCTACTTACCCACTGGAGAACAGTGGGAGGAATTATTAAGTTTCATTTTCAATAACTCAGACCCTTTTTTTTCCAGAAATATTTGAATAAAAATCCTTTTGACTGTGAGCAAAACTAACATGAGGTAACTTAAACAAACCAGTTTACAAATGTTAAGAAACTAGAAGCGCTCTCTGATTGTTAATGTAATATTCGATTGGCTACCAAGGCAGTCTGGCAGTTACTTAGAAAATGGGACGTAGTACTACCTGAGGACCCAGCTAAACTAGTCCTGGGCATATACCCAGAAGATACTTCAATATGTAATAAGGACACATGCTTCACTATGTTCATAGCAGCCATATTTATAAAAACCAGAAGCTGGAAACAACCCAAATGTCCCTCAACAGAGGAATGGATACAGAAAATGTGATACATTTACACAGTAAAATACTACTCAGCTAATAAAAACAGTGACCTCATGAAATTCTTAGACAAATGGATGGAACTTAAGAATATCATTCTGAGTGAGGTAACCCACTCACAAAGGAACAAACATGGTATGTACTCACTGGTAACTGGAATACCCAAGATTCAATTCAAAGACCATATGAAGCCTAAGAAAAAGGAAGACCAAAATGTGGATGTTTCAGTGCTTTTTACAAGGGTGAACAAAATACTCACAGGAGGAAATATGGAGACAAAGTGTAGAGCAGAGACTGAAGGAAAGACCATCCAGAGACTGCCCGACCTGGGGATCAATCCTATATACAGTCATCAAACTGGGACTCTGCTATGGATGCCGGGAAGTACTTGCTATAAGGAGCCTGATTTGGCTGTCTCCTGAGAGGCTTGGCCAGAGAGAGTCTGACAAATACAGAGGTGGATACTCTCAGCCAACCCTTGGACTGAGTACAGGGTCCCCATGGGAGAGTTGGAGAAGGGACTGAAGCATCTGAGAGGATTTGCAGCCCCATGGAGGGAGCAACAGAGTTAACCGGCTAGATCCCCTAGAGCTTCCGGGGAGACTGGACCACCAACCAAAGAGTACACATGAAGGGACCCATGGCTCTGGCTGCGTATGTGACAGAGGATGGCCTTGTTGGACATCAGTGGGAGGAGCGGCCCTTGGGCCTGAAAAGGTTTGATGCCCTAGTGTAAGATAATGCCAGGGCAGGAAGGCAGGAGTGGATGTGTGGGGGAGCACCCTTATAGAAGCAGGGGGAGGGGGAATGGGATAGGGAGTTTCCAGAGGGGAGACCTGGAAAGGGGATAACATTTGAAATGTAAGTAAAGAAAATATCCAATAAAAGAAAATAAAAGACATGCTCTGTTCTCCATTATAACAGTCACTGCAGGCCTCTTTCTCATTTTCGCTCAGCTCTGCATGGCTGGGTAAGGAGTTCTGTAGTGTCCAATCTCTGCTTTTTCCATGGTCATAGTGAGTGCTTCATATGAGCCAAATGATTCTTGAAAAATCGCTCACAACCCTCATCTCGACTGATAATTCAGAGTTTGAGAAAGAGATTTGTTTGCCAGTGGGATTGCCCAGGGGAGAAGATATATTTATGAACCAGTCAACAGTAACTTTACCCATTGTCTAAAAGAAAGCAGTTAACAGGAGGACATGAATGCAGAAACCAAGAAGGCATCTTTGCCATGTCTAAGTCCTAAATTTTAGTCTTCCAAGTCTTTTGTCTCTATAGCCATCCCTTTAATCAGTTATGACCAAAAAAATAATAGCTGAGGCAAGTAGTCTATAAAGGTGAAATGTTTATTTGGCTCACAATTTCAAAGGCTTTTGCATTGATCAATGGCCACTTTTCCCTGAGCCTGTGGAAAGGTAGGGGAACATGGCAGAAACATATGAGAAAAACACCTCTCACACCATGGCCACAGTAAAAGAAGAAATGACTTCAGCCTCATGACCCTTGGTGTCCCACCTCTATCACCTGAAGAACTACCTTTAGGCTCTATCACTTTAGTGTCTACCATCTTCCCCCAAGGTGGGACTAAACGTCTTAACTCAAGGGACATTGATGACTATCACAGATCTGTAACACAACAATCATGTGCCTCCTATATGTGGATGAACTAGATTTTTATTTTCTTAAATTAACTTGGGTCATGTTTTAATCGTTTCTGATCTAAAGAATTCTAATGGATTGAGACATACCATATAACTCAAACAGAGGTAGATGATTCTGGGTCTGAACCTGGCGCATGAAGTACTGTAGGAAATCAAAGAACACTCCTTGATCTCTGCATAGTCACTGCAGGTATTTATGTCTTATTTGTATAAGTGTTTGCATGCACATGCTAGGGTCTCTGCAAACACCATGTCCTGCAGAGCAACAATCCATGGGAGGCAAGAAGGAAGTTCAGTTCAACAAGACTAAACAGCTGGTGTTGGTTCAAACTTTGGGTGTCTGACCCTGAGTAGTTTATTTTAGGCATATTTAAGCTCAGTACAAATTGGTAAAAACTTTCCTGGTGATAATTAGCTCAGTCCTATGTGCACAATAAAGCTTCCATAAAGCTCCTCAAGGAACAAAATAAGCTAAATGAAGAGCAGACATGACTACATCAAAGTTCTGTGTCAAATACATGTGACACGTTCCATAAAGAGTTTCTCTAGATGGACTGAGAAGAACAAACTTATGATAAAGGTCTAGGGGAGGATCTGGTGGAAGCACAGCCACCCATATAGCATACAAAACACCAGGCTATTAGCCATGTCCACTTCCATCCTTTTGAGCAGACAACAGGTAATGCATTCCTTTCTTTGAAGGAACAATCCTGTGTATTGAACATTCTAGGTCCTCTTAGTGTTTTTCTGTGAGCACAAAGACCTCTGTGCCTTCTACATGTTTGAATATGTGTATGTTTGTCCATTGTGGAGGTCAGAAGAGAGCATAAGATCCCCTTGAATCAGAGCTATAGATGTGATAGTATAAGTACTGGGAATTGAACTCAGGTCATTTGTAAGAATATCAAGTGTTCAAGTGTTCTTAACTACTGAGCCATCTCTAATCCTCTTTCAGGTATTTGCTTTGATCTCTGGGCCTCCTTTATTCTTCTTTCTCGGCATTGGATTGATTTCTTCTCAGGATTGTATGGAACAAAATGATTGGCCCAAAAGTTTCTGTCACCTCTGTATAATTCTTGGGAATTAGAGAATTTAATTGATCAATAATAGATTTAAAATGATTGTTTTATTTCAGTGACCTGTGGGTGTATCTCATGCATTATAAAACCATCTAGTGAAATCCTTTCTATTGTGGATGAAGTAGTTCTCAGAAAAAAGTTTGTGTGTGTGTGTTTGTGTGTGTGTGTGTGTGTGTGTGTGTGTGTGTGTGTGTGTGAGGGGTTACTGTAGGCTGATATCCCCTAAATTTCAACTGTTACATTTTATTCTCTCTCTGTCTCTCTAATGACTTCTGAAATACTTGAATATCATGTCTATTAATACAACTTCTAAATATGAGTTCCACTTAAAATGATATTCACATCACTTTAAATGTGTAGAAGTCTCACATGCCATCTTTGAAATAAATATGTTCATTTTCCTGCAGAGATGCTCCAAAGGAAATCTCTCTTCTAAATACAAGTCAAATATAATGTCGTTGATCTGGGTATGTTTCTGGCACAGGTGGAGCTAATTTGCTGATCTCTGACCTCAGTTGCTCATCCTGGAAACCAAAGCCCCTGGAGAAAGTGAGGTGCCATATTTTGATAGGGGATTCCTGACTAATAATCATTTTTTCTAAGCTGCTTTCATTCTCTGTAGCCATTAACGGGCTTAGGTGAAAACAAGAGGAACCTTCCAAGCTGAGCAGGAGATTGCAGTGTGGAATTACCATCTGCTCATTTTCTTTCTTCTTCTCTCTTAGGTATAACATTTGTTCTTGCCTTAGCTTAACTTCCAGTACTTATTGTTGCAGTAAAAGTAAGATAACAGACATGATTTTGGATGATTTCTTTTGAGAGACAGTAAAACACCCTGTCTCTGACAAATAAACAAAAGCTCTTTGCATTTAGCTTAGTGGTTTGGGTTGCTCAAACACTGCCTTCTTATGTGTGGGCATGATCAGTACAAGGAGTTTCCTGAACTACAGTGTGTGATTCCCAGGAGAACAGTATGGGTTGCTGTGGCCAATGCCTTCTATTTGATTTCTAGCTTGTGTCTTTTAAAAAGGAATTTGATTGTGCTGATCATAGTTGTGGGTGAAGAAGAGTGATTACTTATACACAGTGATGCATGCATGTACACACGCATCCACTCTCTCATTTACGTATACACACACACACACACACACACACACACACACACACACACACTCACCTACAATATCTGTTGAACATGTCACAGGGGTTAGATTATATCCTGGGAAAGGAGTGAATTTGGGTAAGAGGAAACATCTCAATGCCTATCTATAGTAACTAACAAGCAATAGCTTATGTTCAGATATTTTTTAATTGATGGATGACAAGAACAAAATGTACTTGGGAAGGGTTGCTGCTCATAGAACAGTTTGCTCTGCTCCAGTTGTGGGTCAGAGTAATGAATCCAATTCTGGGGCTGGACACATCATGGTGATTTCTTTTTTTTTTTTTTTTTTTTTTTTGCTGGTAAAGCTATCTTTGTGGGTCCTAATAAAAATCGCTGGATTTTAAAAATGAAATTGAGTTGGATATAGGAATAAGGAAATAGGAAGACACATGCTGGAAACTGACTATGAGATGTTTCTTATTCTGGCAACATCCTACCTTGTAACTCCAAAAGCAGACTGTTTTCACTCGAGGTTCTCATCCCAAGCCAGGATCATTTCTCCATCCAGCAGTTTTGAATGCGCCTGTTCCTGAGTTTTCATTTTATTGGATATTTTCTTTGTTTACATTTCAAATGTTATCCCCTTTCCCGGTTTCACACCCTCCCCAAACTCCCTATCCTATCGCCCTCCCTCTGCTTCTATGAGGGTGTTCTCCCACTCACCTACCCACTCCCACCTCCCTGTCCTGGTATTCCCCTACACTCAAGTAAGGAGACTTCACAGAACCAAGGGCCTCTCTTCCTATTGATGTCCAACAAGGCCATCCTCTGTTACATATGCAGCTGGAGCCATGCGTCCCTCCGTGTGTACTCTTTGGTTAGTGGTTTAGTGCCTGTGAGCTCTGGGAGGTTGCGTTGGTTAATATTGTTGTTCCTCCTATGGGGCTGCAAACCCCTTCAGCTCCTTCAGTCCTTTCTCTAACTCCTCCATTGTGGACCCCATGTCCAATGGTTGACTTCAAGCTTTCACCTCTGTATTTGTCAGGCTCTGGCAGAGCCTCTCAGGAGACAGCTATATCAGGCTCCTGTCAGCATGCACTTCTTGGCATCCACAATAGTGGGTTTGGTGACTGTATATGGGATGGATTCTCAAGTGGGGCAGTCTCTGGATGGCCTTTCCTTTAGTCTCTGCTCAGCACTTTGTCTCCAACATAACAAGGACACATGCTCCTCTATGTTCACAGCAGCCTTATTTATAATATCCAGAAGGTGGAAACAACCCAGATGTCCTTCAACAGAGAAATGGATACAGAAAATATGGTATATTTATCAACAGAGTACTACTCAGCTATTAAAAACAATGAATTCATAAAATTCTTAGGCAAATGGATGGAACTAGAAAATATCATTCTGAGTGAGGTAACCCAATCACAAAAGAACACACATGGGATGCATTCACTGATAAGTGGTTATTAGCCCAAGGTTCTGAATGCCGAAGATACAATTCACAGACCACATGAAGCTCAAGAAGAAGAAAAAACAAAGTGTGGATACTTTGGTCCTTTTTAGAAGGGGGAACAAAATACACATGGGAGGAAATACAGAGATTAAATGTTTCTGAGTTTTAATGGATTGATTTGAGGCATCTATTGTTTGCTTCATGTTATTTTTGGTTTTGTCAGTCTCTTCTGTCACTTCTAACCACAGTACTGTCTTGCCTCCTCAATTATCTTTCTTCTTTATGGTTTATACTTAGATGTGGATTTTGTGACTTCCTGGGAACATACACCAGAACTTTACTTGCCTATTTTCCATATTCTGTGGCTTTTCTTTCAATGGGTTCTTAGACTTATTACATTTTTCTTATGTGTTTCTTAGCATAAATTTACAATGTTTCCTATTATAATTTAAACAGACAAAGCCACTAAAGATTATCATGTGTGTGTATGTGTGTGTACATGTGTGTACGTGTGTTGTGTGTGCTGTGTGTGTGTGTGTTGATGTGTGTGTGAGGGAGACAGAGAGAGAGAGAGAAAGAGAGAGAGAGAGCATGTGTGTGTGTGTATTTCATTCTTACTTGATAAGCTGTTAACATTTTATGGTAATTTAACTTTAAGGGCTGGCTGAGTTATTTTTATAATGCATTATTATTAGTATGTATTGGCATTTTCTCCTTGTTTTCAGATTGATACTTGAACTTACATGAGGTAAGTTTAAAGAAATTAGGGCATTTTTACTTAGAGAAGAGTCTCAAATCTTGTACAAGTTGCTAACACAATCCCATGGATAATGCTTTTCCAAACCCATCCTCTTTTATGACCAAATTCTCGTATTCACTTCATGAAGCTTCATCTTTTATTTGCTTCTAATAAATTGTGTGATCAGCTTGCTCTTACTTATCAATTCTATAGATTAATTAAAATAAATTGTATATATAATATTTCTGTATGGTGTGCTATGTATCTATCATATAACAGAGTTTATATATGTGTCATGCATAGGTATGATTGGTAAAGATATACATTTATAAACTTAAAATCAATGAATAATTTTAGGATGCTTTCTATAATCTTTGTTTTTACTTACTGAGGATTTAGACTTTCCCTCACTGTTAGCTAACCCACATATTGTGTGAGGTGACCCTACCCCCACCCAAAGAACTTCTCTCGTACCCTGACACAGGGTCCTCCTAGTAGGCTTCAAGAAGGAGGCTGAGATCTTGGTCTGTGTACCAGTCTGCTTTTGTGAATTTCTCCTTTAACCTCCACTGGACTTAGTTCTCAGTTCAAACTCATACTGTCAGAATTTTGACAAGATCTCATCACTTCCAGTTCTACCACAGGGGAAGAGGCTAGAGCAGCTTGGGGCTGCATGTGGCTGTAGACCTCATTGTTATGATTAGTTTTCCATCAGATTCAGTTTCCTGGCTATTTTCTAAATAGCTTTCCTGATAGCAGATATTCCATCTCTGGAGTGTTGCTTTACTGTGTGTCATTGTTTCATTTTGGTGGAGGAAACAAAAGCATGGTGCCCAAAACACCATCTTCTTACCGATGCTTGGGAAGAGTAGATTAGCTCTATGTGCGTATTTTTCTTTCACTGCTCAACCATAAACAGTTTGGAACTTTTAGTAGATTATTTTGTTGTTTTACGTTCTCTGAATACACTGAATGATGTTTTCTCATTTAATTTCTTCCATATTCTAATTTGTGGTTTCTGGCTTTCAGAGGCATAACAATAGATTATTAGCCATTACTGAAAATCCTGGAATACAAATTAAATGGTATTGATTTCTTCTTTGCCTTAGAATGTGTTTTCCTTTATATTCAAGGGAGATTTTCATCTACCTACACTCTGCTGAGCTTGTCTATTTTGTTAATGTAAATCTATGCCTTACTGCTTTGATCTGCACAATACATTGGTTTGAATTACCAGAGAAGTAAGTTCTGTCTTTGTGGAAGTGGACTGTCTACCCCCACCCCACCTCCTAGAAACCCAGCTGTGTGATGACCTCAGGTGTCAGGTAGTCTGTAGCATATCCTATTGGTACTCTACAGACCATTCCAAACTAAAAATTTATATTTCTTGTCTACTTTCAGACATTTAATAAAAACTTTAAAGTTTCTTTCACCTCACATTTCTTTCTATATTTAAATTTTATAACCATATATTAATTGTGCACAGTGGTAAGCTTCATTATTTAATGAATATGTATGTTGTACTTTGAATATAATCATTCCACTGCCTTGTCTTGTCCATTTTTCCCCTCTGAACTCTTAGTATTCTTAATCTTCTTGCTCTCCCAAGTAGCCCTGTTCTTATATTCTGGTCACACACACACACACACACACACACACACACACACACACACACACACACACACACACTCACACACACACACACACTCACACACACACACACACACATACACACACACACACACACACACACACACACACATATATATATATATATATATATTCTCCCCGAGAGAGAGTATGTTGTTGTTTGTCTTTCGGAGTCTGCAGACTTCACTCACCATGATGGTCAGCTGCTCTTGTTTCTCATTTCGTCTACACCCTTCAGTCTTATTCTTTCTTTGCCTCCTGGTTTCTGTTCTCTCAGTATATTTAGCTCCCTTGCTAAGTTTTCCTTTAATATTTATAAATTTAGATTCTCTGACCATTTTCTTAGAAAGTATCCATTTTATAAGTTTCTGCTATTTGTTATGAAATCTCAACATTTTTTTTTTCCTAGAAGGGTTTACTGCTTCTTCTTTGGTTTTCCCATCTGTTCATGGTAGTTTTTCTGAGCCACATGGTGATTCTTAGCTCTATATTTCTCTTTGTTTTTGAAAACTTGGTGCTCGCATGCATCCACACAATCTCTCACACTGACACACAGATACACACACACACACACACACACACACACACACACACATCCAATGAACAAAGACTGTAGTGCAGGTTGTGCGCAGAGTTTGTTTCCTGGTATTGAGCAGAGGTGGTCCTCTCCCTCGCTTGCTGCTCTCCTGGATAAGTGTTATTGCTGGCAGTTCTTTAAAACAAACGTGGAAGGAGTGAGATGCCAAGCACATATTTTGCTTCTGAAAAATACTTATTTCCAGCAGTTGCCTTTGGGCAACTCTTATAATCCATTAATACAGAACTGCACAGTCTGAGATGTGCCTAGTACCCTAATCTCTGAGATGTACCTAGATACCCTCATCTCTGAGATGTGCCTAGACACCCTCTCTACATAAGTCGCTGGTGGCCAAAGTCTTGAACTTCAAATTCTTCTAAGTCCCTGGTTCATTGCGGATAATATTAATTCTGTAACCTTGCCCTTACAGATTTCTTTTCATTATTAATATATATAAGTATCCAGCTGACTGAATACTCTGAAGTATATGGCTGGGCTCATTTAGCCATATCAATCCACTCACCTCTCCTATCAATATCTCTGTAATACTCAGAGTCATAGAAGAGTGAAGATGTAAACACTCCATATGTGGTTCCCATTTGAAGGATTATAATCTATTGATCTATTTTGTCTAATAATCCCTGTGCTGGTTTTGTTTTTTTATTTTTGTGTTTTGTTTGTTCATTTGCTCTCTCTCTCTTTTTTTAATTTTCAAGTTGATACAACCCAGAGTCACCTGAGAAGAGGAAAACTCAACTAAGGAATTTCTCAGAACTTGTCTTGATGATTGATGTGGCAGGAGCCAGCCCACTGTGGGTAGCACCTTCTCTTGGCAGGCAGACCTGGGTTGTATAAGAAAGACAGATGAGTATGAGCCAGTGAATGAGCAGGCAAGCTGTATTCCTCCATTGTTCCTGCCTCCAGATTCCTGCCTTGAGTTCTTGCCCTGACTTTTTCAATGATGGATTATTATGAAATCTATCATAATTATACTGAACTTTTAAGAGGAACACTCCCCCAGTAGCATTTGGTCAGAGGGTTGTATAACAGCAACAGAATAGAAGGGATGCATTCCCATTAATGTTCTATGATGATATGAAAGGCAGTATACTTAAAGACAAGGGACAATAAAAGAATGGCTGGGGGAATCACCATCCCTGACCTTAAGCTCTGCTACAGAGCAATAGTGATAAAAACTGAATATATTGGTATAGAGACAGACACATTGATCAATGGAATAGAATTGAAGACCCAGAAATAAAACCACAGACTTATAGACACTTTATCTTTGACAAAGAAGAAAAACATATACAATGGAAAAAAGAAAGCATCTTCAATAAATGGTGTTGGTCTAACTGGCTGTCCGTATGTAGAAAAATGAAAGTAGACCCATATTTGTCACCTTGCACAAAGCTCAAGTTCAAGTGGATCAAGGACTTCAACATAAAACCAGATACATGCAACCTAATAGAAGAGAAATTGGGAAAGAGCCTTGAACTCATTGAAACAGGTGGAAATTTCCTAAACAGAACTCCAATGGCTCATGCTCTAAGAGTAAGAATTGATAAATGGACCTCATGAAACTAGAAAGCTTCTGTAAGGTAAGGGACATTGTCAATAAGACAAATCAGCAACATACAGATTGGGAAAAAACTTCACTAACCCCTCAACTGATAGAGGGCTATTATCCAAAATATATAAAGAACTCAAGAAGCTAATCACCACAAAGCCCAAATAACCCAATCAAAAAAATGAGGTATAGAACTAAAACAAGAATTCACAACAGAGGAATCTCAAATGGCTGAGAAGCACCTAAAGAAATGTTCAAAGTCCTAGGTGATTAGAGATAAGCAAATCAAAAATGACCCTCAGATTCTATCTTACACCAATCAGAATGGCTAAGATCAAAAATCAGGTGACAGCACATGTTGGAGAGGATGTGGAAAAAGAGGAGCACTTCTCCATTGCTGGTGGTATTGCAAACTGGTACAACCACTCTGGAAATCAATCTGGAGGTTCCTCAGAACATTGGAAATAGGCCTACCTGAAGACCCAGTAATACCACACTTGGGGATACACCCAAAAGATGCCCCACCATGCCACAGGAGCACATGTTCCACTATGCTCATAGCAGCCTTGTTTGTGATAGTCAGAAGCTGGAAACAACCCAAATGTCCCACGACAGAAGAAACAAAAGAATAGATACAGAAAATGTGCTTTATTTACATTATGGAATACTACTCAGCTATTAAGAATGAGGACATCCTGAGTTTTGCAGGCAAATAGATGAAACTAGAAAATATCATCCTGAGTGAGGTAACTCAGACCCAAAAGGGGAATTGGGGGCACAGAGAGAGGAGCATGGTCTTGTATTCGGTGGGAGAGGGGAGCTGAAGCCAGTGGAGGCAGGTAGCTTTGGGGGCTGGGATGTTGGGGGACCCTCTGGAATGTACCAGGGACTCTTGGGACTCAAGGGGAGGGACCCTGGATGGAGTGCCCTAGAGTGGATAGAGGGAACTGTGGAGTCCACCTCCAGCAGGACAGGACATCAAGTGACAGATGGAGTTGCTATCCCACAGTCAAAACTCTGACCCATAATTGTTCCTGTCTGAAAGAACTGCAGGGATGGAAGTGGAGAGGAGCCTGAGGAAAGGAAGATCCAGCAACAGGCTCAAGGTAGGATTCAGCTCAAGGGAAGGCCCCAAGGCCTGACACTATTATTGAGGTTATGGAGTACTTACAAAAAGGGACCTATCATGACTGCCCTCTGAAGGACCCAGCAAGCAGGTGAAAGAGTCATATGCAGATATTTACACCCAACCAATGGAGAGAAGCTGCTGACCCCTGTGGTTGTATTAGGGAAAGGTTGAAGGAAGTTGAGGAGGAGGGTGACCCTATAGGAGGACCAGCAGTCTCAATTAATCTGGACCCCCGAGATCTCTCAGACACTGGATCACCAATCAGACAGCATGTGCCAGCTGATGTGAGGCCTCCAATCCATACACAGCAGAGGACTGCAGGGTCTGGGTTTAGTCAGAGAAGGTTCACCTAGCCCTCAAGGATTTTCTTCCTGGAGGGCCCAAGAAGTTTAGAAGTCTGGTGGGGTGGGGGTAGGGACATCCTCGTGGAGAAAGAGGGCGAGGGAGAAAGTATGGGATGTGGGGTGGTTAGAGGGTGGAACAGGAGGGGAGTAGAATCTGGACTATAAAAGAAAGGGGAAAAAATTAGAATGATTTGTAATTTTTGGACTAAAGAAACACTCAAAACCTTCCTGCAATAATTGATATGGTAGAAAATTCAAGAAACCAAATTTCCTGCTCATTACATTGTTTTTAAGATTTTATTTACTATATATAAGTACACTGTAGCTGTCTTCAGATGCACCAGAAGAGGGCATCAGATCCCATGACAGATGGTTGTGAGCCACCATGTGGTTGCTGGGATTTGAACTCAGGACCTCTGGAAGGGCAGTCACTGCTCTTAACCGCTGAGCCATCTCTCCAGCCCTTCTTCCTCATTAATAATTAGTAAAAATATCACTAATGTGTGCTTGGGATCAGTAATTGTGGAAGTAAAAAATTTCAGGCTTCAGTGATATTTTTAAAGCTAAGTCAAGACCTCCTCTTTAGACTTGAGATTTTCTTTGTGGGAGGAAGAATAAGATGGTGTTGTCCTCTCTTTGCAGTGATAAAGCAGTGTCTCTCAGGGTTCAGCAGAATGAATTCTAACTTGGGCTAGAGAGCTGGTGTTTTGGCTCCCTAGATGGTTCTGGTAATTAGCTTACAGGCAATTAAGACAACAATGTTCCCAAAACACTGAGCTGACACATCTAGTTTCTTTAATGTTGTGTTCCAAGATTTAGTTCAGGGGCCCAAATATTTTGGTGAGGCAAGACAGCCTTAGTTCTTCCATGGGAATTTTTACAATGTAGTCTAAGTAGAAGTATTTAGAGGTGAAGTAGGGAAATGTAGCAACCCTTTGTTCCCTGGGGTTCTGAGTAGCTTCCTAGTGAGAGAAGAGACTGTTGAGCAAAAGGGTCTGCTACTAGAGTCCTTTTTAGACCTTGTGGTTGTTAGCTGTAGAACCTGATGTTGACTAATATCCACTTGTCAGAGAGTGTATGCCATGTGTGTTCTTTTGTGATTGGGCTACCTCACTCAGGATGATATTCTCCAGATCCATCCATTTCCCTAAGAATTTCATAAATTCATTGTTTTTAATAGCTGAATAGTACTCCATTGTGTAGGAAGAAGGAAGACCAAAGTATGGAAGCTTCGTTTCTTCTTAGAAGGGGGAACAAAATACCCATCTAAGGAGTTGCAGAGACTAACTATGGAACAGAGACTGGTGGAAGGACAATCCAGAGACTGCTCCACCTAGGATTCCTTTCCACACTGAATCATCAAACCCAGATACTATTGTGGTTGCCAGCAAGTGCTGGCTGACAGGAGCCTGATATAGCTGTTTCCTGAGAGGCTCTGACAGTACTTGACTAAAACAGAAGTAGAGACTCACAACCATCCATTGGACTGAGCATAGGGCCCCCAGTGAAGAAGCTAGAGAAAGGACCCAAGGAGTGAAGCCTTTGCCGCCCCTTAGGATGAACAACAATGTGAACTAACTAGTATTCTCAGAGCTCCCAGGGACTAAACCATCAACCAAAGAGCACACATGGTGGGACTCATGGCTCCAGAAGCATATGTATAGCAGAGGATGGCCTAGTTGGTCATCAGTGGGAAGAGAGGCCCTTGGTCCTGTGAAGGTTTATGCCCCAGTGTGGGGGAATGCCAGGGCCAGGAAGGGGGAGAGGGTGGGTTGGTGAGCAGAGGGAGGGGGAGCAAACTGTTTGTTTTTTGTTTTTGTTTTTCATATTTGTTTCAGAGGGGTAACCAGGAGAGGAGATATCATTTGAAATGCAAATAAAGAAAATATCTAATAAAAAGAAAGAAAAAAAAAAGAGAAAAAAAAAAGAAATTGGTGTTGAGCCTTGACCACTTGTATTTTTATAGTATTTTCTGGGGCATGCTGTCTGATTTCCATGTTTCTAGAGAGATTTTACAAAGCAAGCTGCATTAGCAAGTTCTTGACTCAGAACAATTCTATAATCCAAGGAAACAGAAGCTAGAGAGGAGAAAATAATATCAGTAAGACATGGTTGTTGAAGACATCATTAGGCTAAGGCAGCCTAGGTGGGACCTTATTTGATGGATGTTTGTGGGGTGGGAAGCTGTGGTCACAGAATGTAGAATCCAAGTAAGAGAGTCCCCAAGTAGCAATAGGGAGTATAGTCACTACAAATGAGGCAGAATATAAAGAAATGAATAACAGGGTAAGTGGTGATCTCATGTAAATGGACCCACCAAGACCAACTGAAGTCCCTGGCTAGGGCTTGGGTTTCCTTTCACTCCAGATTTCCATTTACAAAATCCTCTACTTCACCAGTTATGATATACATGCACATATGTGATAAAGTTTCTTCCCGAGGAATGGATTTTTAAGCATGACAAAATCATTTGGTAATTTGACTATATCTGGATTATATCCCTATCAACAATTGAGGGGCTGACAACCAAACAGTGCTTTGTTTAGGGGCAAGTTGGGAAATTCCTCTCCCACTTGAAGACTATCAGTACCATGATGTTAAAGTTAGCTGAAACTCACCACAGAGAGGTGTGCTTGTGACAGCCACAGACAAGGTTTGGGTTGCTCAGTAGCTTTCAGGTAGCTTCTTGACTCTTGGTGACCATGGACCCTGGACAGCCTTTATCTAAGCAAGCTACTGTGTAGTAAGTGACCTGTTGTTATTGTTATTGTTCAAGGTAAATTCCCTCACTCTAATGAATTTTATTTGTAGACCAATGCATCAGCAGACTATGCCACACTAGTGTTTCTGACTTCAATGACATCACCACTAAGTGAACCTGAGGCAGAACCCATATGAATGGGGGAATGACATCACATACTCAATACAAGAGAAATAGGTGTTGACATATTCAGAGTCATATTCATATTCAGAGACATATTCAGGTCATAGTCAGAGTTGATGAGCATTCTTGTTCATGGTGAGTACATTGAAGCCTGTGGAGTTTATTGTTCTAGGGACCAAATCCAGCTCTCTCTTCTACCCTGAGTAAACTGTCAGTCTCCATCTTCTCTCCCATATCCTGCGTGCTTCCCCTTGGTGTTTCTAGAAACTAGTATCTAGATTTCTAGTACGATTACATAGTCAATGTCACCAGAGCATTTGGTGTTTCAAACATAGAAACTGTTTTAGAAAGAAAATCCAAACCTTGTTCTTAATTATCATTTTCCCTCTATCCTTAGAAATGGGTATTTCCCCAAACTTCTTTCTCTTCCATCTATCATGACATTTTTGGATTATAGTTATAATTTAAAATTCTGCCCCAGAATATCCAGTATAGCAGAGGACGACCTCAAACTTCTGACTCTTCTCTTTACCTTCTGAGTGTTAGTATCCTAGACAAACTCTGTACCCACTGAGATCCAACCTCAGCCTGTGGTCATTTATTTTTGTCTTGTGAACTGTTAGGGCATCCTGCCTTCTCTAGCCCATGCTAGATGGAGTTTTAGCTAGAGGGGTGACTAATGACAGCAGCCTTCTGAGGAAACAGGACAGGCTTACACTGCTCATTGTCATCATGTCAGAAAATAAGGAAGCCTACTTCCATTAACTGTTGAGCTGAGCAATAATATTCACTGTTAAGACAATTGCTGTCCAAGGCGAGCCCACACGTCTGCTGACCTTCAAGTTTGTATTAAATGTGTACCTTTCTGCTGGTATCTGTATGTTGTGTCTAATTAGCAACTATCTCTGCACACAGGAGGAAGACATATTGCATTTCATGTGCTTGCCATCAGCCTGCAAGAGACATCCTTCTATGCTAAGCCCTTCTCCGGAGTTAAGACAATCAGTATTATCTCCATTTAGGTTGGAGAACCAGGGTACAGGGCTGGGCATGATTACAAAACTCCAGAAAACAGGGTAGCACTTAGAACCAATCCTGGAAAACATTTAGATGTTTACTGCTGGTTTGAACTGGTAGTGTGCCCCAAGAGATCTGCCATCACAGATACCAAGGCATGGGGTAAATCCTTTCTCCATCCTTCTCCCCTTTCACCCATTTACTGATTTGACTAAGATTTAGACACTAAATTTAAGGGATTAGATTTAAAATCCAAATTTGGAGAATATAATGCTCCATCCACTGCTCAAACACTGATTTAAGTATAAAGTACACAAACTCAAGGAAATTGCTTGAAGATTCTGTGCACTCAGCAGTAGAATGAAGAGATGGGACTGGCTTCAGGGAAAGGGTTAGTTAGAGTAGCAAAACTGCCCTTCCACCTTTGCTCATTGTGGTTCTGAATAGCCATCCACCAGAGTGTTCTTCACCAAACACTCTAAGGAGTCTCCAGCCTGATTTTATCTTAAAGCTCTTGTCCAATATTCTAAGACTGAGATATGTTAGACATGGAATTGCCCTGTCTCTTGACTCCATTGCTCCTCTTTATTTCAAGCGCTTTTAGCCTTTCTCCTTCTCATGGTTCCTTGGTATTGCTTCCCACCTCCCTCTCACTGTACATTCTCTTCCTTTCTGGAATGTCTTTAGTAGCAAGGGAATGTCAGCATGAAGTGGGGATACTGAAGATGTCAGAGAGAAGGGAAGAATCAGAGCTGGAGGGAGAGGTGGCTCAGGCTGGACCCGGATACCCAGGGCAGAGTGCTTTGTTTAGAGCTGCCTGTCCATGACTTTCCATAATTTCCTGGGTCAGCGATGAAGAGCCAAAATAGAAGCCAAGCTACAAGTGGAAGAGTTACATAAGATTATGCCAGAAATATGGTCAGCAACAAATTTAATTAATCAGATTAATGCTTAACAAATTGGCTGATGCTGAATAAATTCTGAATAATCATATTATCATAAACTTTCTTATCTATAGACTTAAAATGTTTTCCTGGTGTGTCAACTAGGGAAACTTTGTGATTGTGTTTGTGTGCGTGCATGCGTGTGTGTGTGTGTGTGTGCATACAGAGCTTTCTTGTTGCATATAAGTTAAAAGAACAAAGATGTACCATTTTTCTTTTAGATGTGAATTTATGTAGAAAATTGTGAGTAGTTAAAAAAGAAAAAAAAAATGAGTTCCCAGGTGTATGTGGGAATTTTATTCCTAAGACCACAACACATAAGAAGTAGCTAGTTAGAAATTGGTTGGTTCTCTTACAACAGTGATTTTCAGCCTTTCACAGGAATTACATATCAGATATCCTGAATATCAACTATTTATATCACAATTCTTTACAGAATAAAAATTACAGTCATGAAGTAACAACAAAAATAAATTTATGGGTGGAGGTCATCCTGGCATGAAGAACTGTATTAAATGGTTGAAGTACTAGGGAGATTGAGAAACACTGTCTAATAGTCCAAAAGAAAGAAGAAGCCCAGATATCAGTGGAGACATTTTAAATCGAATAAACCCACAAGTCCTTGAGACAGTGACCTGTTACTTCCAGGACAGGCAGTGCATATGATAAATACCACCACTCTTTTGGTTAGTTTTGAACAGAATACAAGAGAGGCTGCTGAGAATCTTGGAAACAAACAAACAAAAAAAATCTGTGTTATAAGGGTTAGAATACATACAATATTTTTAATTGTCTATGAATGTTTTGGTGCTCACAGTAGTGGGATTCTCATTGATAGGCTTTCTGTGGACCTTGAGTGAAGCAAGAGTTTCCATAAAAGTCCATGGCTGCTGATTATGGTGAAATACATGTCCTGGAGGGCAAGAACATGTACAGATTCCTTATAAACTCAAAATACTTTACTTTCTGGAACAGAGAACTTTGGAAACAATGGATTTGGGCTGTGTCCCAGGTAAAGGTTCTCTGTTCTTCACCAGGGCCAGTTGGTCCTTTCTGCATAGCTTTGTGGTTTCCAAGTCACAAGTTAAGTGGTTCCATGGAGTGGGAGCCAAACTCCATTACTTTTCTTTTGACTTTTTTCCCATGAAATTTCTATTCCAAATATGGAAGTCCATTGCATGTTCCAAATTCCTCTCAAGGCAATATGTGATTGGTCAGTGACAAGGGAAAACTTAGTAAAGGTGAAGATAATATGAGTTGAATGTGAAAAAGTTTTATTTAGCTCTAAAAGTGTTCCAGATTATAACTTTTAGCTGCTCCAGAAAGCAGACAACGTTCCTGATGGACAAGTGTGGTATTTTGGTACCTAGCTGGTCCATTTTGAAATGGAAATGGCAAGAGTTCTCTTAAGACTTTAGGATTAGTCCTACCATTCCCTCTACAGATATTAATACCTCATTGGCTTACATGATTATTTCACAGACACACATTGGAAAAGTTTGACCAAGACCCAGTTTGTAAATAATGTATAGAAACTTGATATGTGGTCAAAGATGGAATGGACACTATGTACTTTGTCAGAGTACCATTGCTACCCAGGGAGTTTAAGTGTTCCTTCTCTGGACTGGCCTTCATGGGGAACACTGATGGACAATTTTACAACCAGGGAAGCTCAGCATCTGTTGAGAAGTTTGAAATCCTAAGTTTAGGCAGCTATCCAGCACCCTCATATAAACATACCCACTGAAGAACACAAGAACTCTGGACCAGGTGGATTTTTTGGTGATGCTGTAAGAAATGCATTTCTTTTTTAGAGCGGTGAGTATTCTCTTGCAGGTCATGGGTTATAGGAGTTGATTTGAAGACAGTCATGTGGCTTGCTTTTTTTTTTTTTTTTAACAATTCTTAATGAACTTTACGTAGACAGCTTAGTTTAAAAGATGGGTGAGGAAGTACGGATCTACTGTGAAATAATACTGCTCTCTTCAACATGCTTAGTAAAGAAGTCATACTTTTTACTCAAGCTTGCCTAATATAATTATGCTCCTTTTCAAAATTCTGCTGAATTCATCTTTAATTAATTCTTGAGATTTCTTCTGTTTAGAATTCATCTTTATTTCTTGAGATTACTACAATATTTTGTAATTCTGAATTTATGTACTTTTGATCTTTTCTCTCCATGGTAAATCAAATAATAATAATAATGTTAGCAATATGAGGCTGTATGTGTTGACTCTTGGAGAATTTTTGTGAAGAAATAGGTCACCTAAACATTGAATTAACTTCTGTTCTCAAATCATATCATCTGAGAGTCAAGTGCTATAGAGGGAGTGTCACAGAACACACTTTGGCTGGTCCCTTTGGAAGTGGGAATAAATGGGCCTTTTAGGTGGAGACTACTATGATACTTCACTTGGACTTACATTTCTTTTCTTTTAATTTGTAAAATAATTTTTATTTATTTTATGAATATAATGCTAATGAAAATGTGTATATATTCTAAGAAACACAATAATGGTATAATTATTATTTAATAGCATAAATTATTTATTATGCTATTATCCCCATGAAGGTGGCCAGTACTAAGACATATGCATAAGTTTGATGCACATAGTCTAGTGTTTATAAAGTCAAGTTTCAGTGAAGACTTTATAAATTTAATGGGTTAGCCTTTCTCCAAAATTATCTGGAATAGTGAACTATCACTATTTTGTAAGTATGCTCTTGGACAACTCAGAGAACCTGGAGCATCCAGCAAACATGAATGTAACGGCTGCATTAACTGTAGAGTTTGAGTCATAATAACAGTCTATTTCATTGTTATTGGGAACTGTGGCCAGAACCACAAACAAATGATGAGAACCTGAAAAATGATTGGCTTACACTGTGCTTTGGATGTTGTCTATGGATACACAGTAGTCAACACAACAGTTCAGTATGCCTTTTTCCCCCCTTAGCCACTTACCAAGTCCCTCAGAAAGGCTCACATGAAATTTAGCTATTATTTTCTCCTTTGGGACAAAGCGTTAGGGTAAAAAACAGCTGAAATCTAAAAGGAAGTCATGAGTTAGAACCTGCTGCCCACCTTTTGTTTCACCATCTCCAGTGCTGTTGTTAAGATAGTTCTTTATCTATGGGTGCCAAAAAGGAGGAACAAAACAAAACCAGGAAACAAAGGATTTATAGCAGAAAACATAGGTGATTGCGTGCTTATGCCTGTAGCTTTAACCACACATCTGGTCTACATTTTCTGCTGTACTTTAGAATTTTACTAGCTCTTGAAAACATGATAGGAAAATTAAACCACAAAATAAAAAAGAAGCAGGAGGAAGAGGAGGAGGAGGAGGAGGAGGAGGAGGAGGAGAAGAAGAAGAAGAAGAAGAAGAAGAAGAAGAAGAAGAAGAAGAAGAAGAAGAAGAAGAAGAAGAAGAAGAAGAAGAAGAAGAAGAAGCTTGTTAAAGATTCAGACAGGGAGAGGAGAAGGAAGCTGTATCAAGAACAAAAATGAGAACAATCTACCTCCTTTAAAGAAGACAAGAAAAAATAACACCCTCTTCCCCCATACACAAGGAACATGGGAGCAGGGATCTGCAATAGTTTCTTCCCATGCATCAGTATGGAGTCACAGGAAAAGCACCTTCTGTCTAATCAAAGATTCTTAGTCAAATGCTCTGTGCTAAAATCAACCCTAAGAAGAAAGGAAGCTCTGGAGAAACTTAAGGCATAGTTAAACTGGTTATCAAACAAACACAAAACAGTGACATTATTAATAACAACCAGAAAAAATCCTATGATCTATATTTCCATTTTATCTCCTTTCCTAACCTCATTGTCTTCCCAGATCAAGTAAATGCTGAAATGTTGTAAGGCCAGAAAGTAGTAGATATGATTTCTAATTGAGAAAGGCCAGTTCTGCTAAACACACAGACACACAGACACACACAGAGAGACACACACACACAGACACACAGACACACAGACACAGACACACACACAGACACACACACACACACACACACAGACACACAGACACAGACACACACAGACACAGACACAGACACACACACACAGACACACAGACACAGACAGACACACACACATAGACACAGACACACACACAGACACACACACAGACACACACACACAGACACACACACAGACACACAGACACACACACACAGATACAGACACACAGACATACAGACACACACACACACAGACACACAGATACACAGACACACAAACACACACACAGACACAGACACAGACACACACACACAGACACACACACACACACACACACAAATTAGAAATAGGACTTCATACTTCAAGGGGAAATTATGTTTAGAAATGCAACGGAGAGGAGGAAGAAGCCATGATAAGAGGACACAGCACCTGTTGTCTCCACACTCGTCTTCTTACAAAGGACTGATAACACACTACATTGCTCTTCTGACTCATCTTCTCAGCTTATCCCAAACCTTGGGCATCATAAAATTCAATAAAATGTCAACATGGAGAGAAATGCTCATTTGTTTTTCTAGGAAGGGCTTCTGCCAGGAGTACACTCAGCTTCCCAAAGGTTAGCAACACTTGTATCAACACAGTGTGTCCTTTCTGAATCAGGACCAATGAGCAATCTTGTAGAATTTGGCTGTAGATATCATCTTTGTCTGACTTTTTAAAAATCATGCAGTTTTGTTCCTTTCCAGACTCAGAAAGAGTATAAGTGGCCAAGAAAGGAGGTTTTGTCCTTTGGAACCTTTGGGTTGTAAATTGGTGGGGAGAGAATGTGGGCAGCTCTGTTTACTGGCTGGGGCTCCTGAAATAATTCATCTGACACAGACTTCTAGTAGGTCTGGAATTCTTCCTTTCCAGACTCTTGCACAGTGCTTCCAGAAGCGGTGGGGCTGTGTTCCAATTCTACTTTGGAGTACACAAGCTTGACTCTCCTATATCTTAGGAGAAAGACTGTAGAACACACTTACATTTTTATCCTGTGTGATGCGATGAGAATTGTCCATTCAGCATGGTGATACAGTCTGCTTCCACACTGTATTCTGTCTTCTTCCTTTGTTGCCCCATTTTCTCTCCCCTCTTATTTTGAATAAATTGAATACCTGAGTTCAAATCCCAATTCTGCTACCTTTGTGTGATGTGATTCCATCTCACCCTTACCCAAGAGGATCATATAGATAGCTCTTCTTAGAGAGCTCTTGGGGGGTCACGTTTATGCACAGGAATGACTCAGAATAACCTGAAGCTTATTGTGAAAAAATATACTATTGCTTGAAATGAGGGTCAGGGGAAGGCAGTAGACAGTATTAAAAAGCTTTATCAATTTTGTTGGCCCAGTCCTCAAATCTTGTTTCTGTGTGTGTGTGTGTGTGTGTGTGTGTGTGTGTGTAAGTACAAGGATACTAGATACTTTGGCCAGAAAAAAGATCTGCAGAAAGCCAAGAATATAACGTGCCTGATCAAAGGGGAAGCTGTGTGCTTATGAGTTGGGATCAGCAGCTGACTTAGACCAACCTTTGTGAAAGTCAGCGTGGCAATATAAAACAAAAGGTTTAAAATATAGTTGTGGTTTGATACTGCTATCCCATTGGGGAAATAGTTCTAAGGTTATAACTTGTATAAGGATATGGGACTGTGGCTATGCTCCAAGAACATTCATTGTAGTACTCATTCAAAACAGACACACACACACACACACACACACACACACACACACACACACACACACAGACACAGACACACACACAGACAAACAGCACCAATTGGTTAAAGTGTAAAGAATTCAAACACTAGATCACTTTGCTGGAGAAAATGTATTTATTACTATGGGAAATTATCATAATATATAGGCCAATCAAAATAATAACTTTAAATCCACATTGGTTTGCACATAGAGCAGTGGGAGGCAGCTTGGGCACTGGCTATGTTTCTGTAGGGTTCGGTGGTCTTTTTTAAGGTAGTCATTTTAGGCATGGTTTTAGATTAGTGGTTCCCATCCTGTGGATTGTGACCCCTTTGGGGGTCAAATGACCCTTTTATAGGGGTCACCTAAGACCACTAGAAAGCACAGATATTTATATTACAATACATACAAGTAGCAAAACTACTGTTTTAGATTTTATTTTTCCCTCTATAGTCTGATTTTCAGTCTTCAACAAATACTACTTTTCATTTTTAAAGGAATTTCACATGAAATGCTTATGTGCTCAAATATTATGGTCACTTTTTAGAAGTCAAATACCATTTTTTTTTCTGAGTAGGCACTATGTATAGATTTTAACCATTAGAAAAAATGTCCAGCTTTAGCTTTATAACAAGCTGGTCACAGAGACTATTACATAGTTGAGTGCATTCAGTATTCATTTTGTTCTAGTCTGTGAATTGACTACATGGATGCTAAGCCTACCTCTATGAAGCTGTATAGATAACGGAGATATGAAAGTGAATTGAAGATTATGCAAGTACAATTTTGAAATTGTTTATAAGAATAATTTATTTAATTCTGATACAGGAAAGACTATATTATCATTGAAGAACCAAGAAAAGACTAAAATAATTTCAAGATTATTTCATTCTGCTTCCCATGCTTTTTCCAGACACAATTCCTCATAATGGGTGTTAGAAAGGGACAAGAGCTGTCCTTTAATTTTGGTAGATAGTAAAGAGAGCTGGTGTTAAGAAGCTGTCAGTGTTGACTCACAATTCAGTGAAAGTGGAAACAGTAGAAAATAGAAAAAGAGTAAGAGTGAACATGGAATCAAGTTAGAACACTTCTATTGGTTGTTTTATCTACTCATCCACAGAGTGTGGAATACGCATGTTGTAGAATACTCCTGTCCTGAACTTTCTTCCATGCCTTAACATGAGTTTGGCATAAAGATAACTGGATAATATCTGAACAAACTCTGCCACAACTAGAGAAGATAGAACAGATGCTTAGTTTTGAGAATTCTAAGATGTCATTATAAATAACTAGGTGAATTGGAGCTATGAACTGCAGTTCAACATGAATGACCCTTGGGGGAAGGCAAGGAACAGGAGGAGGGACATAGAGATTAGTGAAAATTTACCCCTAAGCCACATTGAGTACCAGCTCACTGTTCTCTAGAATTGGCGACCTGCCTTGGTTACATTATCTTAGTCATTGATCCTCAGAAGTAGTATCTAGACCACTGGTCTGTGTAGCCTGGAAGCTTGTTAGAGATTCAAACTTATAGATCTACAAAGAACTCTAACCTCAACATCCCTAGAGATGACACTGGGCCATTGGTATTGCAGCAGATTCTAAAAAAAAAAATTCCTAGGTGGAGTTAGTTTGGAAATGACTGATTTAGTTAATCCTTTTTGTAACATAATGAGGCTAGTGTTACTATATAACTCTGTTGTACAGTCTAGGGAACTAAAGCTCAGAGGTGACTGAGCTCCCTCCTCAGAGGTCTAGAGCTCCCACATTTCTTATTCTAACTATAAGCTCCAAGCCCTTCATTCATCTCCCAGTTTCAAGTCATTTTTTAAACCATTAGCCACCCCTGGCCAATATGAGGAGACTAAAAAGGAAACATTAGCTTCCCACAAAGTTCACCAAAATGGCAGCTGCTGGTCATCATTATTGCCTGGAAATATTTAACCTATCACTAGGTATTTCAAGTTTTGATTTTAATTTGAGTAATGGCAAACTGGAATATTTTTAACCGGAAAAAGACTTGATAGGAGTAGAATCTAGTAATTTTAAGATGCCCAAACTTCCTGTCATATATATATATATATATATATATATATATATATATATATATATATGAAATATATATATATATATGTCTCTCTATTTTCATATTACATATACTCTATTGATATCTATATCTATGTATCTATCTATGTATCTATCTATGTATCTATGTATCTATCTATGTATCTATGTATCTATCTATCTATCTGTCTGTCTGTCTGTCTGTCTATCTACCTACCTACCTATCTACCTACCTACCTACCTATCTGTCATATATAAAATGAGTGAAAAAGATGTTAAGTTTCTATAGAGTTAAAAAAAGGGCAGCTGCTCATCTCTGTCATAGACACTCTTTAAGGCAAGCACTGAGAATACATGTATGTGGTCCACTGAATACCAATCTTCCATATGTCCCTTACTCAGCACTGTTGCTTTCATTCAGCTTGTCTGTATGATCAGTTATAACTGGCGTTCCAGTTTCAATCTAGTCTCAGATTGAATCACATTTCCTGAAGTCATCACCACAATGTGGGACCCCGTAGAGAGCATAATTATGTCTAGTGTCAGGTCCCATGCTCCTGTAACTAAATCAGTATCTCTTGATCATGATTGGCTTCCCAGTCATGCTGCCAGAAGTCAAGTTTGGTTGAGACTTTGAACCAGGGCCATGTTTGTGATCTCCTGTGGACAATGACAAACAGTAAACCTATTCCAAGATTTTCTTAATTGTCTTATTTTTTAAAAAGGTGACAGAAAGAAATGGTTTTCTTCCTCTGGAGAGCATCACATCTTCATGTGGTATGTACAGTTTCTAGCAGTTGCAGAAATGGTAAGGGTGAGGTTTTGGCTAACATACAGGGAGAAGGCAGAGTCCATGTTCTTGACCACTCTGGCTTATAGTAGCCCTGGCTTCAGATTTATCTCTGTGTTCAAAACTTAATATCCATTTGATTTTATAGTACCTTCAATTTAGTTTTCTGTTATTTCCAGTCAACTTATCTGTCACTGCTGATTTATATGTAAATTTTAGTAAATATCTAGGCTGAAGCATTTGGCACTTTGAGAGCAATTAGGAGAAGCAGTACAAAGTTAAAATCATGTGTAGAAATTTTCTATGGATTTGACTAAAGAACTCTAATGGACTTATAGGGGGTTAGAATTACAGATAGATCAGGTTCTCTTCTCCCTCCCACCCCCCCACCAATCCCACCCCCCCCATTGTGATTGCTTTCCCTCATAGCTCCCTCCCTCCCTCCCCACTTGTGATTGCTTTCTTCTCTCTCCCGAGTGGGACTGAGGCATCCTCATTTGGGCACTTTAGCTTGTTGACATTTTTGAGTTCTGTGGACTGTATCTTGGGTATTTTGTACTTTTTTTTTTTGTTCGCTAATATCTACTTATTAGTTAGTACATACCATGCATGTCCTTTTGGGTCTGTGTTACCTTACCCAGGATGATATTTTCTAGTTCCATCCATTTGCCTGCAAAACTCAGGATGTCCTTGTTATTTTTTTTCAAAATGGTTATCCTAGTATTTATTATCATCTTGAAATAATATTCAATAAGAAATAGCACAGCTGACTGGATTTACAGTCCAAGTAAATTAACTAATAAATTCTATGTACATTATATTTGTTAAGTTGTTGAAAAAAAATGAAGACCTCAATTTTCTGTATTAATAGCCTGGCTTCCTAGGGACCTCCACACATGTGGCATACAGTAGAAAAATTAATAGGGATTTTTAAAAATTTGTATTTTTAAATGCATTCAAACATTGACAAAGCAACAAATAATTATTTAGTTGAAATAGTGAAAGTCACAGTGCTGGCTAGTTTCTGACAACTCAACACAGACTGCAGTCATCTGTGAAGAGAACCTCTTGAAAAATATGCCTCTACCACATTGGCCTATGACTAGACCTACTGTTTCTTTTCTTTTCTTTTTTTTTTTTATCGGATATTTTCTTTATTTACATTTCAAATGTTATCTCCTTTCCCAGTTTCCTTCCCTCCCGGACACACCCTATCACATCCTCCCTCCCCCTTCTTCTATTAGAGAATTCCTCCAACCACCCACCCACTCCTACCTCCCCACCCTCAATTCCCCTACACTTGGGCATCTATCGAACCTTTATAGGACCAAGGAACTCTCATTCCATTGGTGCATGACAAAGGATGTCCTTGTTCTTAATAGCTATTCGATTGTATAAATGAACCACATTTTCTGTATCCATTCTTCTGTTGTGGGACATCTAGGTTTTTTCCCAGCTTCTGGTTATCACAAATAAGATCTGAAGACCAGCAGAAAGGATGGAAACAGGCAACCTCAGGGAATAGGAGATTGTGGTGACCCTCCAAAATGTACCAGCGATCTGGGAGATGAGAGACTCTCAGGACTCAAAGGGACCTTAGATGAAATGCTAGACAGTAAGGAAAGGGAGCTTATAGAGTCCACATCCAGCAGGAACACAGCACATGAAGTGAGAGATGGGATTGTCATCCCACAGTCAAAACTCTGACCCATAATTGTTCCTGTCTGAAAGAACTGTAGGGATGGAAATGGAGAGGAATCTGAGGAAAAGGAGGTCCAGTGATAGGGCCAAAGTGGGATCTAGCACAATGGGAGGTCCTAAGGCCTGACACTATTACTGAGGCTATGGAGTGCTCACACACACACAAAAATGACCTATCATGACTGCCCTCCAAAAGACCCAACAAGCAGCTGAAAGTATCAGATGCAGATATTTACACCCAACCAATGGACAGAAGCAGCTGAACTCTGTGGTTGAATTAGGGAAAAGCTGGAAGAAGCTGTGGAGGAGGGCAATCCTGTAGGATGACCAGCAGTCTTAATTAATCTGGGCCCCCGAGATCTCTCAAACACTGGACTACTAGATAGACAGCATATACCAGCTGATATGAGGCCCCCAACACACGTAGTAGAGGACTTCCAGGTCTGTGTTCATTCAGAGATGATGCACCTAACCCTCAAGAGACTGGAGGCCTCAGGCAGTTTAGAGGTCAGGTAGGGTGGAGGGATTAGGTACATCCATGTGGAGACAGTGGGGTGGGGAGAAGGTATGGGATGTGCAACAGTTGGAGGGTGGATGGGGGAAATAGAATATGGAGTGTAAAAAGTAAATTAATTAAAATAAAAAAGAATTATAGACAGAAGGAAAATTGAGGAATTTTCCTTTTATAAATTTCTCCATTTTTGATGTATCCTTACGAAGTAGTGAGAAATACTAGTTTAAAAACTACTAATGATTTGAACTACATGATTCTCCATATTCAGCTTGCTGTTGAGCCAGACCACAAGACATATTTAGTGTCTGCTGTAGTAAAATACTTAGATTATGGCTATAGCCATTTCTCCCTCCTTCATTTTCTGCTACAAACTATGTTTTAACATTACCTCCAGTGTTCACAGACCTTCACACACTGGATATAAAATAATACATATCTTTCTGTCAGCTTATGATGGAGTTACTTCCTAGTAAACCCACCCCACGTGGAACCTAAGCTATAGAGCACCGTAGAGGATGATCTGTTTACCCTTATGAATATGTGTCTAAGTAGGGCTTGTGGGAGGCCTCCTGCTGCTGCAACTCATCTTTGCAAAATTGTGTATCATGCCATCTGCCACTAGCCTGAGGGGATAGCAAAACTGATAATCTAAAGTCTAGTTTGTGCTGGATGAATGACACCTTCATTTCTTCATAAATTGAAAGGTTATAAGGTGAATCATCACACGTTGAGGATAATGAATATCTTCCTGGAATTCCTTAGGAGACCAAACTGTTTTTAAATCACCAGTGATCTGTTGGTAGAATTTAGTACTCTAACGATATCTGCTTTTGGTGCTACCTTGTAAGTTGGATCACAGGAGCCAATGGCCAACTGGTACAATGGCTCCTGTGGCTGCCTAGTTTTCTATAACTGAACTTTGCAGTTTTATGAGATGTTACTGAGACCCAGTGCTGTGCTTAATCTTTAGAGGACCATTGCAGTAATCTAGCTTCATATTGGAGAAAAAGCTTATCCCTCTGTGGTAGACTGTCAGCGTTCCTTATGCCCAGGTGTCTTAGTCACAACATGGAGAGTTAACTAAAAGAGTGTTTTCAGCTCAAATGTGTAGACCCTGCTGTCATGTGTCTCCAAAGTTGGATGATGACAGATGTGGGCAGATACAACCCCTTCCTTTGTTCATGCATGCCTTGCCTGGGTGCTTAGAGTCCTATTTCTTTTTTCCTTGGAAAGTTCTCTTTCAAATATTTTATAGTACCCATTCACAATGACTTAGGTTGGGTCCTCCTGGCCTACTAGACTTACTAGTTTTTCTGAATATCTGTGAAGCTTATAGTAGAAGTGTCTTTATTGCTGTCTAGACAATTCTACAACCCCATACACATCAGCAGATGCTCTCACCCGAATGTTAGCAGCTGGAAATTGTTCAAAGGTGAATGAGTGTGTCTAAGTTGGTATATAGAAAATCCCTAAGAGACCTTCCCCCCCTGAAGATGCCTCATGCCATCATCCTTGAAGAATGAGAATATTATTTGTGATTGTGTCAGATATTTCATTTACAGATACAAGTGTGAATGTTTTTCTGAAGAGAACATCTTGTGTGGTTCTTTCAGCAAGCATTTCTTGACTCTTCGGTTAGAAAACATGGATCTATATTCTGGTGAGAAAGAAGCAGCTATGCCACACACTTCCTTCAGGTAACAACACCGAGTTTGTAGGTGAAGAGGTCAGGAGAGTGCTGTCCCTGTCCTTGCCATTGATGAGAAGTCAATCTTTTCACTGATTCACTCGAAGCTTTGTTCAGCTTGAAGCTCAGCTCAGTTAGGATTACTGAGAATGGCCTCCAGTCACTCCTCATCCCCATTCCATTTCCCTCCCTACTGCCCTGTGACCCACCCTTAATTAAGTCTTTGTTAATTAAAGTTTTTCTCTCCTAGCATTTACCAATATCTGATATTGTCTGTCCATCTGTAAAATAATTTCCAATAGCACAAGTTGTCTTTCCTCTATACCCCTGAGTCCTCGCTGTCTACAATATGTTTCCAATCAAACCAGGAGTGAAGTCAGTCATACAGCAGCACCTTTGGAAGACTTTAGATGATCTTTACAAAGCTGGAGAATCTGCTCTGGGCTTTCAATGCCAAGACAGGGAAGGAAGAATCTAGGGCTAGCAAGAAACTAGCAGCATGGAAATGTCTTCAAGGAACCCCGAAGGGTCAGAGCTCTACAGCAGTTATTGTATATGGAGCTAGTGGAAGGGAGCCGGGCCAGGAAGCCAGGGGTCAGCTCTTAGGAGCAAAGTCTCCCCTGTGAATGCAAAGTGACAATCAGAGTTCAGGAAAATCAAATGAGGTTTGTGGCGTAGAGTTTCAGGTGTCTCCATTGTATTTTGGATTATTTCTGGGGAAGAAATAGAGATTTTCCTCTCAGGAGAGTGTCTGTCTAGATCCTGGCTAGCATTTAAATGTACACTCATGAAAGTGAACTTCTTCACAATGTCTCAGTCCTCTAGATGTGTGGGTTTGGAATAGTGAGCATCTCTTATGTACTTCCCATTTGGTCAGTTTTTGAGGAGCAGGCCTAGGAGCTATGACTAAGGACTAGAGGGGAGTTCGTCTTTCTTTAGAAGCACTTAATAGTGACTCATTATTAGTTATTTGCCACTGTGATGCTGTCACTGGGTGTCCCTGAGCTGCAAGTGGCCAGTCACGGACTGCACTCTCTTTAGGGTCTGTTTCACTAAACCTTTATGTGCTCTGTGAATCAGTACACAGTGAAGAAATATACATAAATAAATGGTGTATTTAGAGTGAAATTTTGATTTGCAAATGGTAGGCTTAGGCACCTGCACTCTTCTACATGCTGGTGCTGAGTCGCAGATGGTTCATGGCATTGGTTTGTGACAACATCACTAGTTTATTGCATTTGTGCCATATGCATCATCTTTCATGTAAACTCTTAACAACTAATGTTGGGTGACATTACACCTAAGTGTTTTTGAACTATCTTACCTTTCCTGTCACTAGCACAGAGGACAAAGGAAGAAGCATTTACTCATTTACTTATTTGTTTGCTAATTTGTCTGCAATACCAAGGATTAAGCCCAGAGCCTCACAGAATCTCCTATGCTAGGTAAGTGCTGTACAACTGAACTATAACTCTAGCTCTCTTTTTAAACTTCTTATTTTACATTACTCAGGCTGGTCTTGAACTCATTCTGTATGTAGCTCAGGCAGTCCTCAAACTTTTCAACTTCTTGTCTCAGTCTCTGGAATAGCTGTGGTTATAGGCTTGCAGCTTGACAGTAACATTAGCTTTAAAAGCAGCTGGTCCTGATGGAGATAGTAAATAATTTTCCTCTTCTGAGTTTCAGTTTCTTCCTCTATAAATGCAGACAATTAACTGCTTTTATAGGGTCACTGCGGAGATTAAAAGGAGATGAAATACAAAAGGAGCTTTGCGCTCTGCCACATTGTAAGTATCCATTAATGTCAGCTTTCAAACTTGGCTTCTTCCCATGTGGAAACCAAGGTCAATGCTCTCTTAGAAGCAGTGAGCCACAAGATTAGATCCATTGGGTGACTCAGTCTGGTGAATTCCTTGCTCTGTATGTTGGACAGTTTTACTAGACAATCACCAAAGTTACCTAAGTTACCTTCTTGCTTTAACACTTTGGTGAAAGATAGCTATGCACAGCCTTATTACTGGTTAGAAGCAAGCAGCTGGCAGAGGACAGGTGCCCTCTGCATTCTAGGAATGGAGTGTAGACTGTTCCCTTCCATTCAGTATTTCTATATCATCCACGAGAATCAGATAGCAGGACAGGCATTCTGCTCAAGACTGCAGCAGCCTCTGTGTTTGTTTAATGATTACTACAGCTTGCTTTGTAATTATGACTGCATGAGCAATCCTGCCTGATCCAGGGAACTTTCAGAAAGTAATGACAGTAATTTACAGCCATGAGGCTTTTGTGCTGCTGCTTATGTTCTTGGTCTGGAGCCCACTTGCTCGCTCTGTTGACTGCTGATGGCCACATTGTCCACCTGCATAGCTCCCCCTGCTCCTGATGGAGCACTATAGTATGGAGAGTGAGTGTGTGAGAAGGCCTCAGCAAACAAAGCATGCTGGGAAAGGAAGATTAAATCTGAAAGAAATTCCTCTGACTGCTTTCTCACCAAGAGAAACCTTCTGTCCCTCCTACATCCACCCAACCCAACCCTGCCCCTTCATTTTAGTGAGTATAAAACCAATACAAGTTAGCCCTTTAGTGTATACTTAGAGCTTTAAAGAACTTGGAGAATTCCATTAGGCTTCAGGTAAACTCATGAATGCTTCCTTTCAACTGGGTATTTTTAGATAATTAAAAACTAATTGAAGTAAATTTCCATGGCTTTGGTTACAGATAAGTGAGCCTTATTCATGGTGACAAGCCTCTTTCAAAAGGAAAAAATAAAGTCCTCTTATGTGGAAACCATGTTTTTTTGGAGAAAGCCAGGAATGATGGAGAAAAGCGAAAACAGCAATTGCATACCCGGATTCTGGGTATTGCCTTTGAAAACATGCCACATCCTGAAATGAGACTCTGCTTATGTGTGCCATGGTCTTAAAAAGGGAAAATGAAGATGTTGGTTAAAATCTTCAATAAGCCAGCCCCAAAGAATTTCCTTTGAAGTTGTTTTATAAGCTTCCTCACCAAAATACTTTAAGATAAGTTATAACTCTGCTTTGTGCTTTGAAAATAAATTCAACACATTAGTTGTATTTATGGGAGAAAGTAGTAAATGTCCTAGAATGAATACATAGCCATAATTTACTCAGAGGGAACTGCTACTGCCCATAAACTTCTCCCAAGCCCCTCTCCTGGTTTATGACATCAGCCAGCCCTGCAAATGAATCTCTACTCTGTGAACCATCAGATCCTTGTGCTATGTAAATTTCCACTGACTGCTTATCAAATAGGATTATTACTTATTGCCTATTTTCTTTGATAATTTTCCAGGAGATTAAATACACTCTACTATGTAGGGAAAACTATGATTGTCTGAGCTGCATATGCAGTTGGATTTGGAAGTCTGTGGGCATTAGTAGTAAAATAACAGGGCAGTTTTGGGGCTCTCTTTGCATTAGGAGTTGATTGGTCTTACAGAAAAATCTCAGCCTATGGGAGAACAAATCTGGCATAGAGTCATGATATCATACCTAAGTGTGTTATAGCCATCCTATAGGGCAGTGACTAAAGCATTGTGGTGTGTATAAGGGATAGGATTAGCATCTACACCTAGATTTTATGGAAGAAATGGCATGTGTAAAAACAGAACCCAACTATATTAATGGATAAAATATACAAGCAAGAGGAAGCTTTTCTTTGAGAAAATTAATAGTAAAGGAATATGTAAAGTAATTAATAGTCCCATTAATAATAAAGGAATATGAGACAGAATTGCCAATTGACAAGGTGATCTAAAGTTACAGACAGCTCTGAATCTGAGCCTTCAATACAACAGTGGCAGTCAAGGTCCTTGGGTGGTCAGTGCCAGGGGAAAATAGTGAGGAAGACCTGTGATTTGGGCCCAGTCCAAGGTATTCCTCCTTGTATGCAGCAGATGAGTCTCTTCCATCAATCCCAGTTGGAAATCCAGGACTAACCTGCTAAAAGAAGGGAACTTGAGCCCACCTACCATGTTGCACACCTGGAATAGGTGTGAGGTAACTGAGGACCAAACATCATCTTTGAATGCTTAGGAGATAAAATTAAAAGCAGCACTGTTTGTTTCTAAACTCTGGTCTGCATCTGCGCCAGCAGGATGCCAGAACAGTGGCTGTGGAGGCCATTGTTTTGTGTTCTTCAAGCTACTTGACTATTTTATTGAAGTTTCATGTGTTAGCATGTAACACACACACACACACACAGAGAGAGAGAGAGAGAGAGAGAGACAGAGACAGAGAGAGAGAGAGAGAG